>NC_048227.1:94931036-94941157 GCF_002007445.2 Ailuropoda melanoleuca | reverse complement strand
AAATATATATATATATATATATATATATATATTTAACATATTAGTTCGACAGACTTTTATTGAGTTAAGTACCAGGCGAAATGCTTGGGACTTTTCAGAACTTGAAAACTGGGGTTTCATAAGTCAACATTTGCTGACTTGTAAAAAACATTAGAAACACACATTGTAAATTATTGAGAGGTTTTTATGTTCCTCTATGAACTTGAATCCCTTTATGAATTTTTTTAAAGATTTTAGTTATTTATTTTTAAGTAACTTTACAGCCAACTTGGGGCTTGAACTTATGACCCTGAGATCAAGACCAACAGAGCCAGCCAGGTGACCCCCCCTTCGTGAATTTTTAACCTCAGATCTACAATATTTTTGCTGCCAAAGACAGCAAAAATACTTCAATTATTGTCTACACCTGATTAGCAAGGAAAAGACAATGGTTGACCTGAAGAATTACCAAAATCAAGTACACAGGAGGGGTCGACTATTTTATCCCATTTTATAGAGCTCCCATCTAAATTTCATTTGATGGGTGATGAGATTCTGTATTCCTGGGGATTGATCTCAATTCCATTGGCTGCTTTTTTTTTCTTTTTTATTGACTTCTTGTTACTCCTGCAAATGCAGTTATCTATAAGAGGGGTAGCTGTGATAAATCAGAATAAAAGATAGGAAATCAATAGTGAAACTAGATACACTTCCCCTCCCTTCTTTCCCCGCAAATGTGACTTCATTACAATTTCATTGGGAGCATAATTAATTACATGAAAAAGATTCCAAAATCTGCAGCTGTTTATGCTACTAAATCAGTAAAAACTTTGAAAAATGAAATAATCACTTGGATATGTTGTTTTGAATGTGACTGTGCTCTTGAGAATTCTTTGGAAGAAATTATGAGTAAAATATTTGAATTTTACTTTCTATGAGAGAATTTGGAACACTGATTATTTCAGAGTACAAAATTACGGGGTGTTTTCCTAAGTAAAAATGATGGGTTAGTGAAAATAATATGCAGTGAGTGATTGCAGTATTCAGTATTTCAAGTAAAACTGTACAGAACAAATCCCCTGATTGAAAGTTGCCATCATCCCTTAGAATATTTTTTGACAGTTTTATTGAGGTATAATTGGTGTAGAAACAACTGCCCACATTGAAGTGTACACTTTGATGAGTTTTGATAAACGCAGGCGTCCTTGGAATCTTCATCATAGTCAAGAGAATGGGCACAGCCATTTACCCAAAAATCTCTCCATGTGCCCTTGTAATTCCTCTTTCTAGCCCCTCTGGCCCCACCCTGCCTTCTCAAGCAATCTCAGATCTGCTTTCTGTCACTACAAATGGGTTTGTATTTTCTAGAATTTTATGGAAATGGAATCATCTAGGGGCACCTGGGTGGCTTAGTTAAGCGTTTGCTTTCAGCTCAGGTCATGATCCCAGGGTCCTGGGATCCAGCCCCTCCTGGGGCTCCCTGCTCAGCGCAGAGTCTGCTTCTCCCTCTGCCCCTCCCCCCTTGCACACATGCACGCTCTCTCTCACACCCTCTCAGATAAATAATTAAAAAAAAAAAGAAATGGAATCATCTGCAGTATATATACTTTTCTTTGTCTGACTTATTTTACTCAGCATAATTATATTGAGATGCATCCAAAATTATAGTGAATTATTTAACATTTAACAAGTTATAGATGATTTTTATTTTAAAAAAATGTTTTTTGCTTATATGACTTCCCTAAATATTCAGCAATGAATATGTATGAGATTATTGCCCTGTAATGAAAACATTGAGGCACACATGCATGATATATGCATGCATATCCCACTGAAATCCACAGAATAATAAATCAACCGGCATTTGAGTCTGAATTAGAGCTGAAGGCAAATCCATTCTGTATTTAATAAGTCTGTATTCACTTTATGTGCTTTCCCCACTTCATATCACTATTTTAATCTGAGTATTGAAATATTTGGGGGGAAAATGGTAACTTAATTATCTTTATATAATAGTTATTAGTTTGGCTGGGAATGGTGCATTTTTGGCCATAATTCTAAATTTATATTATGATAGTGGAGGTATCAGTAGTAATTTGTCAATTTAGGGGGAAAATACTCTGGAAAGTACAGTCATGTACCTTAAATGTTGTTTTGTAGCAATGTAAAATGACTTTATTTTATTTTTTAAAGATTTTACTTATTTATTTGTCAGAGAGCGAGCACACAAGCAGGAGCAGCCGGCAGAGGGAGAAGAGGCTTCCCATGGAGCAATAAGCCTGATGTGGGTGGGACTTGACCCCAGGACCCTGGCATCATGACCTGAGCTGAAAGCAGACGCTTAACCCACTGAGCCACCCAGGCATCCCTAAAATGAGTTTTCGAAAAGTATATCTTAACTGCTAATATCCATAAGCCAGATCAAGGTATGTAAAATGGTAAAAATTATGACATTTTAAACAATTTTGACCATTTTAAAATTTGACAAAAATTATGACAATGATGATCACTGCAAACCAATATTAATTTCACACTTTGTTATTGATACTAATTTTTGCATTTATCAGACATCTAAAATAACGTAGAAACTATATTTATAATATCATCTCAACTTGATAGGATAAAAGCTGAAAACATATATATACATATATATATTTGTTGTTGTATGTATGTATACATGCCTAGAAAAAAGATGAGAATGTTACTAGAACTCTTTCTGGATGACAGCATTTAAAATTATTTTTTTCCTTCATCATGCTTGCTTGTTTTTTCCCTAATTTTCTACACTGAACATGTGTTACTCTTGCCAACAGTATAAAAAGCATGTTAGAGATTTTTTAATTATCCAAGGAACTCTAGAAACTGAAGGACAGAAGTTCATATAGTATATTATGACAACCCAGTATACTGTGTTCACAGTATTATTGAATAATAAATTATGCAAACATTAAGTTTCATAAAGAAGTAAATAAGAGTAGTTCTCTAACTTAGCTGCATACTGGAATAACCTAGGAATTTTAACAAATACTGATGCCTGCATCCCAAATTAATTGGTCTAGGGTGCAGCTTGGGTATTAGGGTTGTAAAATGCTCCCTCAGTGATGTCACTATGCAGCCGGGGTCTAGAACGACTGCTCTAGCTTTGAAATTGAACTGACTTTCTGGGTATTGCCTGGCTTCTTGATGGGCATTAACAGTCAGCTAGGCAGTGATATAGGAGAAAAGCCATTTCCTTTTAGCACAGTTCTTTAAATGATATTAGGAGAAGGGAACTCTATGCTCTGTAATCATCATAATGGCATATATTCAATCTGGTCCTTCCAAGGAAATCAATTCACCTGGAAGGGGTCCGGCATTCATGGCATAAGGAATTTGTGTTATACTGGGAATACCTTATAGTAAGATTGTACTTTTTAAAATCACGCCAAAGAAGATCGTTATTCCAGTACAGAGTTACAGATAAGTATAAAATTATCTACATGCAATTATATACTGCTTATCATATTTCTAGGCAAAAAACTATTAGGTTATGAAATACTGAATATTTGCTCCAAAATATAGAATTTAATCACTATAGAAAATATTTGGTCAGCCAAAACCCATATGCCTTCAGTCATGAAAATAATCAGATTGTGAATCGATAAATATCTTAACTAGGAATAAATTGAAGAGAGGCGGATAAGTTGATCTAACATTTCTTTTGCATTCCTTTAAATTCACTTGCTAAATGCTCTTAAAATAAATGTAAAATAATTTTATAACAATTTCAATAAACCCATACTAATATGCACGACTGATTTTTCACAATTTGCAAAAGCAATTCAATGGAGGGAAGATAGCCTTTTCAGTAAATGGGGCTGGAACATTTGGACATCCATAAGGAAAAAAAAGTTAACCCTGACCTAAATCTCACACCTTTAAAAAAATTAATTCAAAATGGATCATGGACTTAAATGTAAAACATAAAAACTATAACACTCTTAAAAATAAGAGAAAATCTTAGGATATGGAGCTCGGCAAAGAGTTCTCAGACTTGACACAAAAAGCATAAGAGGAATAATGGATAAATTGAGAGTTCATCAAAATTTAAGATTTCTGCTTTGTACAAGACCCAGTTATGAGAATGAACAGACAAGCTACAGACTGGGAGAGAATATTTGCAAACCACAAATCCAATAAGGACTAGTATCTAGATATACAAGGAATTCTCAAAACCAACAGTAAAAAAGCAAACGTTCCAATTAAAAAATGGGCAAAAGATTTGAAGATGTTTCACTCAACAACAAAAAGAAAAAGCCACAGATGTATACAATAACACGATGAATCCCCAGAGAACAAGGCTGAAAGAAAACCGCCAATCCCCAAAAGTTACATACTTTCTAATTCAAATTTATAAAGCATACTTAAAGTGACAGAATTATAGAAACGGAGGAGAGTTTAGGGGTAGCCAAGGGTTAAAGAAAGGTGGGGGAGGTGGGTCTGGCTAAGGCAACCAGAGGGATCCTTGGATAAGAACGCTCTGTACCTTGACTGTATCAACGTCCATATCCTGACTGATATGTGCTGTAGTTTTGCAAGATGTTACCATGAGGGAAACTGGGTGACAGATATATGGGATCTCTGCATTATTTCTTACAAAGGCATGTGAATCTACAAGTAACTGGGGGATAAAACGGTTTAATTAAAAAAATATATATGTATATATATTATGTATTCTCAGATGGGCTAAAATTAAGGTCCTAGATATGTTTTTATTTCATTTCCAGTCTCCTCAACTTTCCAACATGCTTGAAATATCCTTTAAAATGAAAACTAAACCAAATCAGATGTCAACAGAGTGTTAAGAGGTTGGTATTTTGTTTTGCTTCTAGGCTTTTTAACTCTGAAACAATCAGACTTGATAAAATACAGAAACAATAGATTTCCTGACTCTGCCCTGCTATGTAAATACACCCTTTTAACTCCTTGGTTTCATCTTGCCAATAAAGAAGTAGACCCACCTGTAATCGGCTTGGCCAATATCATTTCCAAGTTCTCTTGCTTTTGAAGGGCCTTACAGGAATCAGATCAAAAGAGAAATGAAGCCAGGGGAACAGTCACAGGGAGATCAGCTAAGGACATCTTACACTTAAGAACAGTTTCTGCAAAGGTCCCTGCCTTTTCTGCTTCACTAATGTTTAGGGAAATACAAATTGGAATTTAGCAATATCATATCAGATATCAGATAAAGAACCAGGAGAAAGCAGATAAAGAATGGGAGGGGCACATAATGTTTTGAAATGTTAATTTCCCAGGGGTACCTGGGTGGTGCAGTCAGTTGAGTGTCCCACTCCTCATTTTGGCTCAGGTCGTGATCTCAGGGTCGTGAGATCGGGCCTGCAGCCTGCTGAAGATTCTCCCTCCCTCTCCTTCTGTATCTCCCACCCAGCACGCATGTACTCTCTCTCTCTAAAATAAAATAAGATTTTAAAATGTTAATTTCCCAGGGTAAAGTTAACTTCAATAAAACTGAGCATGGTTTATATTTTTTGTCTTAAAAAAAAAATTCCTATCCTTTTTTGGCCTATATTTAATAACAACTGTTACATATTTGCTTGTCTATAAATATTTGCAACATTCAAGTCAATGCAGCAAGGTATTCTCGAAGATTAACAAATTGATAATACTTTTATTTTATTTTATTTATTTATTTATTTAAGATTTTATTTATTTATTTGATAGAGACAGCCAGCGAGAGAGGGAACATAAGCAGAGGGAGTGGGAGAGGAAGAAGCAGGCTCCCAGTGGAGGAGCCTGATGTGGGGCTCGATCCCAGAAGCTGGGATCACGCCCTGAGCCAAAGGCGGACGCTTAACGTCTGAGCCACCCAGGCGCCCCTCGATAATACTTTTAAAAAGCAGTAATGATAAAGTTCGCAGCTAGCACCTAGTGGCCACCAATATTGGAAGCTGATTTTTTTTAAGTGCGCCTGGTTGGCTCAGTCGGAAGCACATGCAACTCTTGATCTGGGGGTCATGAGTTCAAGCCCCACATTGGGCATAGAGATTACTTAAATAAATAAAAACTTGGAAAAAAAAGATTACTGGGGCGCCTGGGTGGCTCAGTCAGTTAAGCATCTGCCTTCGGCTCAGGTCATCATCCCAGGCTCCCTGCTCAGAGGGGAGTCTGCTTCTCCCTCTGACCCTCCCCCCTCTCGGGCTCTCAATCTCTTAAAAAAAAAAAAAAAAGGTTAAGAAGCTGATTTTTGGGGGCACCTGGGTGGCTCAGTCGTTAAGTGTCTGCCTTCAGCCCAGGGCATGATCCCAGGATCCTGGGATCAAGCCCTGAATCAGACTCCCTGCTCCACTGGGAGCCTGCTTCTTCCTCTCCCACTCCCCCTGCTTGTGTTCCCTCTCTTGCTGGTTGTCTTTCTCTCTCTGTGTCAATAATTAAATAAATAAAATCTTTAAAAAAAAAAAAAAGAAGCTGATTTTTTTTTTAAGATTTTATTTATTTATTTGACAGAGATAGAGACAGCCAGTGAGAGAGGGAACACAAGCAGGGGGAGTGGGAGAGGAAGAAGCAGGCTCATAGCAGAGGAGCCTGATGTGGGGCTCGATCCCAGAACGCCGGGATCACGCCCTGAGCCAAAGGCAGACGCTTAACCGCTGTGCCACCCAGGCGCCCCAAGAAGCTGATTTTTGAGCAAAGTAAGACAGACAGCGGAACTAGATTTATCCCCAAAATGTTCATGTGAGATGAGTTTTTAGTTCCCATATTTCATTGTATTCAGATAAAATGGTTTCTAGACACTTTGGAGATAGGCAGAGAAAAGAAAATCCACCTTAGCCTCCCTTCAAAATAATTTTGGTGGCTGAGAAAAGGGGTAAGAAGATTTTTAGAGATCTGAATGATTTAAAATAGCTTTTTTTGCCAGTCCAGGGAGGAAAACACGGAACTGTCTCTATTCCTGAAAAGAAAGGGCTAAAGGCACAAATTCACTGTTCGTCTCTGGCTACAGTGTTTCTTGGATGTCTGTGAGATGGCTTGGTGTGAAGAAACTAGCAATTAAATTGGAGAATGATTGCCTTTAGTATTGAATAATTTCCCCTTTACCGACACAATTTTTCTTAGCACAAGTTGCAAAAGCAACTTCTTTCAGTGCGTTATCATCCCCAAACTCAAAACCACACAGATAGTTAAACGGGAGTCTCTTCTCTCTCACCCAAGCCACAGCTGGGATTCAGGAAAGTATTTGGAACCAGTTAAAAAAAAAAAAAAAAAAAAAAAAAGCCTTGTCTTTCACTTGAGTTCTTTCCTAAAGGGGCAAACCTCTGGTTTGTCTCCTGTCACTGTCACTTTATTTATTTATTTTGCTCTGGTTCATACATTCACTGTGGAAATTGCTATTCTGATTTGACGTCCCTTATCCCTACCCATCCTACCCCAGCCACCCACTTCCGGCTCCCCCTCTCCTGTGTTACCAGCCTTCCACAGCCCCAGCCCTGGGGATCCCAGCATGGGGGCGCATCCTGTAGCAGAAACTCACCCAGGGCCGACTTGCCCCTCCCGGCACCTCCAGCAGCCTGAGTCAAGTGTCCTGGAACCCCTAGACTCTTGGACAAGGGAGCTCAGTTTTGGGTCTTGGGTAAGTTGTTAGCAAGGAGGGGGGCCAGCCTGGGGCGTCCCACAGACAAAGAAATTTCTCTCTAGATAATTTGAAACATTTTAAACTGGCACATTTGTCTTTTTTGCTTTTCTTTTCTTATTTCTTTTCAGCCCTGAAATTGGAAAATTGAAAACATGATTTAGTTGACCAAACATTGTGGGGTCAAAAAATGATGTCTTACTCTGGGAAACAAACTGAGGGCTTCAGAGGGGAGGTGGGTGGGGAATTGGACTAGGCTGGTGATGGATATTAAGGAGGGCACGTATTGCATGGAGCACTGGGTGTTATACGCAAACAATGAATCGTGGAACACTACACCAAAAACAAAGGATGCACTGTATGGTGACTAACATAACAAAATGAAAAAATTTTTAAAAAATGATGTCTTGACCAATTGTGGATGAGAACTCTGTCTATGGAGCAACAGCTGATGTACAAGACCTGAGATCCATTATTACTGGCTTAGCCACTCGGGGAACTTTCTGGAGGAAGCATTGGTGAAAAGAAAAGGAATTACAGCCCATTTAATCTGTCCTTAAGACCAAGAAAATGAGGAGAACTACTTATTTTGAAAAGAATCATCTGGATATGATCATTGAAGCACCTTTATTTCAGATGATCTCTTCCAGTTGCACTCTGGGCTTATCATCAATTTCCACGCATGCAAAATGCTGAGATTCTCTAGGATTTTTCATGAGCAACCATTCCCAGTGGGCATGAGGGTGCATCTCAGAGGGCTGCCCCGAATGGACAGGTTCTCAGAAGACTCATGAGATGCAGGAAGAACACAAGAAAACTTATATTACATGTTTATAACCTCATACTATCTAAATTACTAATTTGAGTAATATTAGGTGATATACTTAGTATACTAGTGCTATAGCATTATAAATATACATGAATATAAATATGTATATTGGATCTGAATGCTCAATTAAAAAAAAATTGGTGGTATATATACTCAGTAAGGCTAGAGACCAGGCTGCTAAAGGCAAAGAAAATCAGTCTTCTTCCCTCAAGTCCATAGCAATGACTTGTGGTTTATAACCAGAAATTCAGAACTGTCATTAGTTGCTCCCTGTTAATTCATTTACACATCACATGGCTCCTCGAGGGTGAGACCGCATTTTATACATTTTTGTTTCCCCATGACCTAGCACAGTCCTTGAAAATGTTGGACAATTGGGGGTGCCTGGCTGGCTCAGTCGGAGGAGCACGCGGCTCTCGATCTCTGGGTTGAGAGTTCGGGCCCCATGTGGGGTGCAGAAATTACTTAAATAAATAAAACTTTTCTAAAACGTTGGAGAATTGTAAATGGAGAGTAAACTGGATTGTGAGAGCGGTTGAGAGGATGGAGAGAAGCTGTTCCTCTTAGTTCGTCTGGAGTTGACTATTAGTGGGCCACTTGGCAGCTGTGTGACTTCGGACAAGGAATTTAATCTCTCTGTGCTTTGGTTTGCTCAGCCAGATAATGAGAATAATACTAATTATAAGGACATGAGAAGTAATTGTGAGGATACATAAAAAGGGCTGAGAACAGTGCCTAGCACCTAGGAAATATTTCCAAAGCAGGATTTCTTTCTCTCCAGAATAGTAGTTGTCTCCAGCCCTTTTGATTTTATACTTTCACCAGTTAAAAAAAAAAAAAATCATTCTGCTTCACCATATGTATACACTATTTATTTAAATATATTTTTTAAGATTTTATTTACTTATTTGAGAGAGCAGCAGATGGAGAGGGAGAAACAGACTCCCTGCTGAGCAGGGAGCCCAATGCAGGACTCAATCCTAGGACCCTGGGATCATGACCTGAGCTGAAGACAGACACTTAACCGACTGAGCCACCCAGGTGCCCCTAAATATTCTTATTTATAATATATTCTTTCTATTAATCTACACCTCTGAGCATTGATACTACAAAGCAAAATGCTATGTGTTTTTTTACCGGGATTGGAGTACATGCCTGATAAACTATAGAGATTAGGTTATAAAAAGACCTCAGCTTCCATCTTGGATGGACACTCTCTCTCCCTCTCTTTCCTCTCATCTCTTACTCTGAGAAAAGTAGGCTGCCATCTTGTGAGCATCCCAGTGGAGAGGCCTGTGTCGTGGGGGACTGAAGCCTTCCGCCAAGAGCCAGCTAGTTGCTGATGCCTACCAACCACCATGAGAGTGGGCTGGGAAGTGGCTTCTAGAGCTCCAAATGAGCCTAGAGCTAACGCCAACCCTGACTGACAGCTTGAAGGCAACCTCGTCGGAGACCCTGAGCCAGAGCTATTTGGCCGAGCCATTTCCGGGTTCCTGATCTTCAGAAACTGGGTGAAATAATAAATGTTTGTTGTTTTAAGGTGTTTAAAAATGCTCTGTGTTTGTGTTTCAAGGACAAAGAAACCACACTGGAATCGTGCAAGCCCAAGAGTTTTCAGATGTTTATAAAAGAAGGTGGCCGGGGCGCCTGGGGGCACAGCGGTTGAGCGTCTGCCTTCGGCTCAGG
>NC_048227.1:94909746-94929533 GCF_002007445.2 Ailuropoda melanoleuca | reverse complement strand
CACGGGGGGGGGGGGACAAGCCGACTCCACACTGAGCCTGGAGCTGGGTGCTGGGCTCGGTCTCATGACCCTGAGCTCATGACCTGAGCTGAAATCAAGAGTCTGATGCTTAACCGACTGACCACCCAGGCACCACTAAATCTCTTTTATTATGATTTTTTAAAGTAAGCTCTATGAATAACGTGAGGCTTGAACTCAAGACCTGAGATCAAGAGTCGGTGCTTTACCAATGGCTGGCATCCCTAAATCTATTTCAGATTGAAACATAAACAACCAGTAAATGCCCCTAGAGCTCAGTGCCCTTAGAGACTGCCTTTCTTTCACAGTCAAGTGTTTTGGGAGAACAGTCTCTACAGCTCACTGATCTTCGCCTTGCCCTCCATCATTCCTCCATACACTGCCCTCGGGCCTCCGACGCCACCCCCACGGCAAGCAGCTGTCAGCTCATGGTCACCACAAGCAGGGAACACGCCGCCGCCCCTATGTTTGTGCCCATCCTGCAATCTGACCCCGGGGGGGTCCAGTCCCCCTTGGAAACTCTCTTCCTCTGAGGCTCCTCAGTTTTAACTTTGTCTCCGGCCGCTGCCCTTTGGTGTCTTGCAGCTGTACTTTCGACCTTCCTTCAGTGCGGGGGGGCCCCCTCAAGGCCGGGTCCCAGCCCCTCTCCCGCCCGGCCTCTCATGCTGTCTCCATCCCGGGTGGGCCCAGCCCCGCCACAGCTGCAGCAGCCACTCACATGCGGAGGCTGTCCCAGCGCATCTCCCTGCCCAGTCTCTTTCTGGGATCCAGAACAGAGGCCCGCTGGCCTCTTGTTGCGTCCCCCACCCCCAGCTCCAAGATTGAGCTCCCAATGCCTCATGTGGTACCTGGGCTTTTCCAGATCTGACCCTGCCTTCTTTTTTCTTCTCTTCCCCACTCAGCCTCGTGACCCCATCTTGCCAAACTCTGACCCCCGCATACCAGCCCTTGAACCTGCCCTTGTGTTTCCCACCTTCATAGTTCTGCACAAGGCTTTTATTCTGCCCCCAGAGCTCTTCCTCCCCGTACATTCTGGCTTTTGCTTCAGGGAACGCAGCCGAATCAGGAGCACCAAGTTCTGGCCTAGAATGACAGCATCTGAGCCTGGAATTTTACCTGTTTTCACGGTATTTTCAGCAGCTATGACATCATCTCATTTGCATAGAGGGAAGGATGAAGTAGACACGACAGGGAGAAACAGAGACCATTCAGCTTTGGAGAGAGAAAGGGAGACCCCGGGTTTCCTGGGGCTGGTCTGGTTCCTGGCTCCTCTTCCTTCTGAGAAGCAACGCAGCGACCTGTGCTTAGGATCTGTAGCTGGCTGAGTCTTGACCAGGCTTCCAGGTCCGCCGGACGAACTCGTGGGGGTTCATTCTGATGGCAAGTGCTCTGTGTCCGCCCAGGGTTGGCTGCCTGGGCATCTGATCTCTCAGCTTTGGGAAGAACTGGTTTAGCAGTCTGACATTTTAAAGTCTAATTAGGTAATTTGACTTTCGATTTTGTTGCATTGATCATCAAGACAGGATTTTAAAAGCTGGAATAGATTGTTAATCATTTCTTTGAGAGGAGCACATGCAACCTCAAAAGGAAAGAAAAGAAGAAAAGGCACCTAAAATAAGAACTGAGAGTGTAGGGATTTTTTGCCAGGGACACGTTAACCTAGAACAGCACACAAAGGTAATGTTCAGATGGCATCTCCTTAAGCAAGCTCTGGAAAAGCAGTCTCTTCTAGATTCTTCATTTGCTTATGCTCTAACCTGAGGCTCTTCTTAGGACTTTGGCTAGAACTGGAAATGTGAGTAAATGACCCTTCGGGGTTTTAATTCAATAACAGCAGAAAGATCCAGAATAGGATCTTGAAGAAGTCAATGCCAAGATTCTTATAGGGCTTGTGTTTGTAGTTGATTTCCAGTGAGAAACCAAGGAACTTTTGCTATAAAGTCGCACAGGAGAAGGAGAGGTGTCCTAACTGATGAACATCTCCCAACTGAGCTCAGTCGACGTATCCTCACCGGATCCTCTGGAAACACTGCCTGTGGCCTGCGAGCCACACAGACTTGCCAACCACTCAGACAGGCGCAGAGCAGAAGCTCCGGTCTCTGGGGAGCCTGTGATCAGATTGCAAGGCTAGCAGGGCTCCTCGGGGGAGGAGGGTGGGGTGGGTCCCAGGCCAAGGGAAAAGCTCATTGAGAACAACGGCAGGATGCAGGGAACGAGCAAAAAAGAAACCTGAACTCAGTCTCAATTACAGTTAAGTGTCAGCCACCGGGAAGCAACTTAAAACAGAAGGCAAGCACCCTGTCTGCCAAGGCCTGCAGCCTTATGACCAAGCCCCGCTGCGGAGCTATTCTTAGCCACGGTTTTTTCCCAGCCCGATCTGTGGTAGAAGTTAGAGGATTCTTCTACCTATAATGAAGGGCCGGCCCGTCCCCCTGTGTTTTGGATTTTTTTTACCTTTTGCTCGGCAGTCCCTGTTAGGGTACGTTCTGGACATGATAAAATATGGCTAATTCACACAAGCAAATGCTTGTGGTGAGTTGGCAAGCATTGCAATTAATACGAAGAGTAGCAGAGGTTAAATAGCGGTCAAACTGGCTTTTTTTGTTTTAGAAAGTCCTAACTCCTTTTTTTTTTTTTTTTAACTGATTCTCCTCGTTTGTCGTGAGGGTGTTTTGCTTTGTTTTGTTTTTGTTTTTAAGCCTCTCTGTTTCAANGTGGGAGAGGAAGAAGCGGGCTCATAGCGGAGGAGCCTGATGTGGGGCTCGATCCCACAACGCTGGGATCACGCCCTGAGCCGAAGGCAGACGCTTAACCGCTGTGCCACTCAGGCGCCCCGAAACTTTTCTTTCAAATGTATCCAGTAACTGGGGGTCGCATCTGCCACAGCGGGCAAGGCCTCACTGTGCGGTTGCAATGACTATAAATACCTCCTTTAAATTGGTGTAATTTCTAAATCAGAATGTTCTGCAACCAAAGGGAATGTTTATCCTTAGGTAAATTAACTATGGTTCCAACAGCCTTGTTTGTGCTTTGATTTGTGGAAGGAACTCTTTCTTCGTCAGTAACACTGTCTGGGGTTTGTTGTCCTGAAGTTTGCGATATGAATTCGTGAGATTTTCTCGGATCCTCTTTGTCAGATTTGGGCAAGTCTCACGAAGACCGGTTGGGGGGCAAAGAGGAACAGCAAGTGTGAGAGAGGAGGGTGCCTGAGGCAAGAAGATACGGAGTCCGGACAGCTAAGATAAAACAGCACTGACATCCTGTTTTGCAGCTTAGACAGGAGCGCTCTAGCATTCTGCTTTGCAGCCTTTGCAGAAGTCACTTCTGCAAAATAAGACATGGACCACAAGGCATTTGTCCCTATCCCAGGCAAGGAGCAGTGAAGACATAAACCCCCAGGTGTCAGCAAAAAAAAAAAAAAAAAAAAACCATCAGCACGTAGATGTTAACCTAATAGACAGATCCGCGCCCCAACCCCTGATTGCCGTGACTCAGCACACCCTGATTGCTTAAGATCGTTCACAAAAAAAAAACCCCTACACTTAGACACTCCAGACACTCCAGGGGCAACCCTGTCGGGGCGGCCCCCCTCCCCCCCACCCCTGGGGGGCTTTATACTCTTGCTCAATAAACCTTGCTTTGCTGCCCACCACTCTTCGTCTGGTCTGCCTCTTCATTCTTCGAAGCGGCGTGACCAAGAACCACGGACACCAAAGGCAGAGAATTCTTGCAACATCTTGGCCTTTGTTTTCTGTCTTATCACGTGGGATGTAAAACCGACTGTACACAGCATTGTTAACAGGATTCTGCGAGATAAAAGATGCAGGGCAACGCCCGATAGATAATCATTAGCTGTTGTCGTGGCAACGCGGGCCGCCGCTTCCTGGCTCTGGGAGGGTGGGCGGGGCGGCGGCAGCCTGGCTCCTCCGTGAAATGGGCCGTTAGTGTCTGCTCCCCAGGATGGGTGTGCGAATGGACGGACAGAAGGACGTTCGCGAGGAGTGCCGGAAACACAGCATGCGCCGGCCAACCTTAGTGCCTTTTCCCCGCCCCTCCGTGGATTCAGAAGGAGGTGGAAGTCGGCCTGCTAACGGTTTGGATTGATCTTACACCTGCAGCCATGGCATTTGGAGCCCCCTAGAAGGACTGGCCAAGGGATCATTGAAAACACCATTTCTCAGTCCCTTCTCATGTGTCTTGGTCCTGTTTATGCGGTGAGAACATCCTTGATTCATTCACTCCTCACACTGCAAGTCTACCCCGCCTTGTGCGACACCCCGAAGGTCCAGAGATGAGCCCCAGCTTCTGAGCGTGCAATCTGCGGGCAGACGCCAGGGGTGAGCGGGGTTAGACACAGAGAGAGGGAGATGGGCTGGGATCCAGCGGGATCCAGTTCCGAGCAAGGGGAAGGCGGGCCTGAGCAGGTGACAGGCTGAATCCGGAGGGTGAGGGAGTGAGGGCCCAGGGACTGAGGGTCACGCAGACATCAGGGAGCATAAGACCGTGAGAGCCCCCCGCAGGGAGAAGAGCAGCGAGTGCCTCGGCGCCAGCAACGGAGAGAGAGCGGGGCGGGGGGGGGCGGCAGGACTGGAGCAGTGTGGGTTCTGGGGGTGTCTGGGCTGAAGGTACAATGTTACCGGGATGCCCCCACAGGCAAACTAGGGTCAAACTGGAACAGATCTTCTAAGGCACAAGGACATTTGGGGATGGCCTCTCGGGAGTCATTGAAGGGGTATGTTTTGGTTTGGTTTGGGGTTTTTATGATTTTTATTTTTTTAAGTAATCTCTACACACACTGTGGGGCCCAGTCGCACACCCCAAGATCGGAAGTTGCTTGCTGCACCCGCTGAGCCAGCCAGGTGCCCCTGGTTTGGTTTTTTGTGTGTTTTGCATCAGTAAGATTTATAAATAGACTAAATGCTATTAATTAAATTTAGAAACCTAAGATTTTCACTGTATTTGTTTAATTTTAATTTTTAAATGATCATGTCCCAAATTGACCCTTTTGGGGACAAATAGTGCTACAAATTTCAACACATGTACAGTTTTGTGTAACTATCAGAATACAGTTCTGTCACACGCCCCCCAAAAATCCATACTGCTGTCCTTTTGTGGTCACACCCTTCCCCCACTCAAACCAGTGGCAACTACTGATCTGTTCGCCATCACTGTCGTTTTTGTTTTCTGTTTTTTGACAATATCATATAAATGGAATCATATATATGTGTGTGTGTATGTATATATATATATATTTTTTTTAAATATTTTATTTATTTATTTAATTGAGAGAGCGAGCAGGGGGAGGGGCAGAGGAAGAGAGGGAATCTCAAGCAGACTCCACACCGTGTGTGGAGTCCGATCTCACCACCGGGAGATCATGACCTGAGCTGAAATCAAGAGTTGGGCACTTGGGGCGCCTGGGTGGCACAGCGGTTAAGCGTCTGCCTTCGGCTCAGGGCGTGATCCCGGCGTTATGGGATCGAGCCCCACATCAGGCTCCTCNNAAAAAAAAAAAAAAAAAAAAAAAAAAAGAGTTGGGCACTTAACCGACTTGAGCCACCCAGGCGTCCCTAAATGGAATCATATATTACGTAAGCCTTTGAGACTGGCTTCTTTTTTGAGCTCAGTGCCTTTGAGGTTTTCAAAGTTGTTGTTTGTACCAGTACTTTTTCCTTTCTATTACTGGGTAGTGTTCCATTGTATGGACAGTTTCTTTACCTACCCCATTGAAGGACATTTTATTGAAGAATTTTTTTAGCTGTCAGAGGAAGAGACGGGAGGAGAGCTGACTGAAGAGAAGGAGACCAGTCAGACATCTACTTCAGGGAACTAAGACAAGGGACAGGTAGGGAAATTTCCAGGAGGGAGAATGGGCAAGATATGAATGCCTAATCAGATATGAGCTGGAGGGAGAAAGAAGAGTCTAGGATGAAGCTCGGGTTTCTGGTTTGAAAGACAAGTGGGACTACAAAATAGAGAATTCGGGGGCGCCTGGGTGGCACAGCGGTTAAGCGTCTGCCTTCGGCTCAGGGCGTGATCCCGGCGTTGTGGGATCGAGCCCCACATCAGGCTCTTCTGCAGTGAGTCTGCTTCTTCCTCTCCCACTCCCCTGCTTGTGTTCCCTCTCTCGCTGGCTGTCTCTCTCTCTGTCGAATAAATAAATAAAATCTTTAAAAAAAAAAAAACAAAAAAAAACAAAAAAAAAACAAAATAGAGAATTCGGGAAGACGGGTATGACGCCAGTCACGTCAGAGGTCCAGATCTGACCTCGCTGTGGAAGGCCTTCATGGAAGGATGCAAATCTGTGAAGCACCCAGTACATAGCAGAGGCTCAAAAAAGGCCAGCTGCTTGGGAACCTGGGCATCCCAAGCACAGGGCTGGCGCTGCAGGCACGAAGACGAGAGACACAGTCGCTGGCCCTGAAGAGTCAGATCTGTAGGCAGGTCATCTTAATGTAACTACGAGAAGTGCTAAACTAGAGGTGTGGGAGGAAGGACCCTTAGCTTAGCCTGCCTATCAGAGGGGGCTTCTTGGAGAAGGAGGTACTCTGATGTAAAATCTTAACTTTGAGGAAAATGCAGTCCTCTAGATGGAACGAACCACTTACAATGTGAACATTAACCAGGAGGAAAAGCTGTTTAACGCTTTGGCATCGGTAGACACCACTCTGCCTTAGATAACCAGTTCATCTGAAGCTAAGACTGGGGCTGGAAAAGTTTGAGCGGAGGACAGATGGCGTGAAAATACACCATGTGGGAGTAGGGGTTGCTGAGTTATCTAACTCAGGAAAGCTGACTAAGTGACTAGAATCATCTGGGAGCTTTTTAAAAATTCAGGTAACAGAGCCTTACCACAGACCTAAAACCATAGACTCTTGGAGTGTGATCTATGAAAAAACTAAACAAAAGAAACAGAATAGAAAAGCACTCCCTGGATGATTCTGATGTTAAGTCAGGTAAGACCCTAGTTTAGCTGAAAGTTACCTGCCTCAATTTTTGCCACAGACATAGGGCAAATCCTCATCCTCAGAAATGCCAGCCATTGGTCAAAGGAAAATCAAGCGTGTGAGTGAATGACTCAGTCTCCCTTATCCTTATTCTTGAAAAAAAAAAAAAAAACAAAACACAACTCCAAACACAGGCCCCACTCTCTAGGTGTTAGTTGTCCTTTGTAACCAAAAAACCCTACCACATCCAATAAAAACCACAAATGCATGAGTTTTCTAAAACAGCAATAATAGCTATACTTTTTTAAAGCTCTTACTATGTCCCAATTTTGCATATGCATAAAAACGTTTCATCTTCTCACAAACAAGGGAGGTAATTGTGAAATAAGCCCATTGTTCTTTGCTCAAGGTTGTACATCTCCCAGTGGCTGACCAGTCAGATTCCAAATTTCATTCTTTCCATTATATCAAATAAACAACCTTGAAAGAGCTGTAATGAGGACGAGAGTGACAATTCAGTAAAAGGCCAAGGGAACCCGCAAGAAAAAGGAATATGACAATTAAATGTGTGTAATAAATCGGGTAGGGGAGATAATGAAAAATAAACAAAAGAAGGAAGACCAAATGAATAGAATTTAGGGCAAGCATCTGTTAGCAAAAGAGACTGAGGGAATCTTTTGTGAAAAATAATGAAATAGGCCCAGCATTTCCTGACCTGTGTTTTATGTGTGTTCAAGGCTGATGTTTATAGTTATTCCTGAACATTCTTTACCCTACCCTACTTGCTGAGTTTTTTTAACCTCAGGAAAGCAGGTCTAAAGAGATGGTTTCGGTCATCTCAAGCTGTCCATCCAGTCCAGCCTTTGTTTCTCCTGCGGCCTCTCTGCGTGCGTGTGCAGCTTCGACTCTGTCTCGAATTGTTTTAGAGGCTGAGGGCCGACAGCTGAATCCGAGTCCCAGAGACACAGCCTTGACCTTAATAGCACACTGACCTACAAAATACACCAATTAATACACACAGGAAGAGATGGGAGAAAGAGACGCGCAAAGAGGGCAAAGGACTGCAAAAGGAGGACTAGAGGGACTGAGCTGAGCAGGTTGACCAGAGAAATCTGGACTAATGGTAACTTTACAACAGGCCGGCAAGTGTCATGGTAACAAAGTTCACAGCCGCTTTTTTTTTTCCCCCAGAAGGGCCAAAACAAAGGAGTTGAATATAATTTCAATTTAGTTTAGATATAAAAACTTTCAGGGAAATTGAATTTAAGTTAAAAAAAAAACAATAAAAAAACTTTCAGAGAGTAAAGTGTGTTCAATAAAGAAAAGGATTATAAACAAGGCTACACAAGTCATCCTTCCTGGAGAATGTTGAGGCATGATTACTATTGTCAAGCACCAGCTGCACGCACGGTGTATAGCTGTAATTATCGTAATCATTGTCAGGCTCCATCTACGTGCACGCCAGTATAGTGGGCACTTCAAAGAATTCCCTGCTTCATTCAATCATTTTAGGAACGTCCAAGGTGAATACTGTTACTCACATTTTACAGAAAAGTTTACAGAGGCCTGGTGATGTTTGGGGACTTTCCAGGGACACATGGAGTGAATGTGTGGGTGGGTTTAAACGAAGTTTTCTTTAACCCTAAAATATCCCTCCCATCATATCTATTGAATTGGTTTAGACTAAGGGGGTGACCAAATCAGCTCATGAGGACTCAAACCCTGCCTTATCTTAGGGGCAAGGGGAAGGAAAAGAGAAAGGAGGAAAGAGGGACAAAGAGGGGGCAAGCCTCCAGGTACTGTCCCGAGCACCAAGCTAAGGGAAAAACTTCACCTTTTTCCTTCAGGGTAAATTCTTTTATTTATTTATTTATTTATTTATTTATTTATTTATTTATTTATTCATTCATTTATTTATGGAGATGCACAGGAGCAGGGCGGGGGAGAGGGGCAGGGCAGAGGGAGAGGGAATCTTAAGCAGGCACCACACCCAGCACGAGCAGACGCAGGACTCAATCTCAAGACCTTAAGATCACTACCTGAGCCAAAAGCAAGAGGTGCTGCTAAACGGCCTGGCACGGAGCCACCCAGGTGCCCCAGGGTAGATCCTTGTAGATTTGAATAAATGATGTTAGCACTGTGCTTACACTTCACGAGCAGGGTCAGGAGCGCTGTTTTCTGCATTTGCATCCTTACTCCGAGAGAGAAAAGGGTGAGGCTCAGAGAAAGAGGCCAGGGGGCTTCCTTGTTCTAGGCCACAAGGACAGCACTGAGCAGAGGGAACAGAGCCCCCACCCAGGTTCCAAATGCAAGAAAAAACATATCAGCCAAAATGGCAAATGAAAATTCTTTCCTCCGTAAAAATAGTGAGAACACTGGGCTGTGTTCTAGTGTACCGTTTCAATGCCCTTGGGTAGTGCTAAAGGGAGTCCTTTAAGAAATTCTTGAATCCACCTGGGGAAATAAAGGGCACTGGTAGGAAGAAAAAGCAGTATAACTTTATTTTTTCTTTGTAACACTTTTTTCCTCCTATCTGACTTAAAGGAGAACTGAGCTACAATAATTATAAACCTGTGTTTATGGGCACACAACATACAAAAGTGTAATTTTTTTGGTACATACACAGGTTTTATTTCCCTTAATATTGAAACAAAATACAACAAAATGACAATAAAAATAATGCACTTATCATCCTTAAGTGCCTACTCTATGCCATTATGTTACATACATTAATTTAAATGCTTTATTTTCCCAATTTTTGAATAAGAAAATAAGACTCAGATATGTGAATTAAAGTTCCTCAAGATAACACAGCCTTATTTTTTCTTCACTTAGGATTCAAAGACTAACTTGGTTTCCAGGAATGTTCATTTATTAAATAACACTACACAATACGGTAGAAAATTATTTCCAAGAGAGAATGTGAAAGAGTAAAATATACCAGAAATAAAATAGCAGAGTATCTCTATTAATCTAACAAAATAAAAAATATATATCTTGGAAATAGCATCATTTGCAATCTAATTTGATCATGCGGTATGATCTGGGGACGCGAGAAACATCACCTAAGGATACACCTGCACACAGATGGTAGAAAAATAGTAAGAGCCAACCATTGAGCTTGGACTGTAGGCTCACTTCATCCTCAGGTATACCATTCATACCATTTGCTGTATTGTCACCACTGTACTTTTTTCTTAAGTTTTAATTTAAATAATATTAGTTTCAGGTGTACGATATAGTGATTCAAAACTTCCACACAACACCTGGTGCTCATCACAGCAAGTGCCCTGCTTAAAGCCCATCATCGATTTTTCCCATCTCCCCACTCACCTCTCCTCTGGTAATCACCAGTTTGTTTTCCGTTGTTGAGTGTCTGTTTCTTGGTTTCCTTCCCTCTCTCTCTTTTCCCTTTGCTCATTTGTTTTGTTTCTTAAATTCCACATATGAATAAAATCATATGGTATTTGTCTTTCTCTGGCTTAATTCTCTTAGCATAATACTCTCGAGCTCCATCCATGTGGTTGCAAATGGCAAGATTTCATTATTTTTTATGGCTGAGGAGTATTCCACTGTACGTATATCTATGTATCTATGTACTATCTATGTATGTATCTATCTATCTATACACACACACACACACTATATCTTCTTTATCCATTCATCAGTCAATGGACACTTGGACTATTCCCATAATTTGGTAATTGTAGATAATGTTGCTATAAACATTGTGGTGCATGTATCCCTTTGAATTCAGTATTTTTGCCTTCTTTGGGTAAATACCTAGTAGTGTTATTGCTGGATCATAGAGTAGTTCAGTTTTTAACTCTGAGGAATCTCCATACTGTTTTCCAGAGTGAAAAATGTAACTTGTATGAAATAACAGCACAAAGAAGGGGGAAGGAACGGATCTATATAAGAGCAGTGTTTTTTTATATAGGATTGAAATTAAGTTTGTGTTAATCTAAATTAGGTTGTTATAAATTAGGATGTTAATTTTAATCCCTGGGGCAACCACTAGATGATAACCTACAAAACATCAGTAAAAGAAACAGCTAGGGAATTGAAATGACACACTAGAAAATAATACAGAATAAGGTTAGTAGTGGAGGAATAGAGGAACAAAAAGACATAAGACATAGGAAACAAATAACAAAATTGCAGCCATAAATCCCACCTTATCAGTAAGTACATTAAATGTAAGTGGACTAAACACTCAAATCAAAAAGTAAATACTGACAGAATGGATTAAAACAAGCTCATCATCCAACTATTTGCTATCTATAGGGACGCAGTTTGGATTCAAAGACACGAGTAGATTGAGGGGCGCCTGGGTGGCACAGCGGTTAAGCGTCTGCCTTCGGCTCAGGGCATGATCCCGGCGTTATGGGATCGAGCCCCACATCAGGCTCCTCTGCTATGAGCCTGCTTCTTCCTCTCCCACTCCCCCTGTTTGTGTTCCCTCTCTCGCTGGCTGTCTCTCTCTCTGTCAAATAAATAAATAAAATCTTTAAAAAAAAATAAAAAAAATAAAAAGGCATTACGAGGGGCGCCTGGGTGGCTCAGTTGTTAAGCATCTGCCTTCGGCTCAGGGCGTGATCTTGGCATTCTGGGATAGAGCCCCACATCAGGCTCCTCTGCTGGGAGCCTGCTTCTTCCTCTCCCACTCCCCCTGCCTGTGTTCCCTCTCTCGCAGGCTCTCTCTCTTTCTGTTGAATAAATAAATAAAATCTTTAAAAAAAAAAGTGATTACCTTAACATAAGGCCTGTAGGGTATCTCCTAATCTTATCTGACTGCTGTTGTTATGAAAAAAAGAAGGTTAGGATACACCGAGAGATGCCAGAGGTGCACAGAGGGACAACCATATAAAGAAGCAGCAAGAGGGTGCCCATCTGTAAGTCAGGGACAAAAGTCCCAATAAAAACTCGGCCCTGCTGGCATCTTACTCTTGAACATCCAACCTCCAGAACTGTGAGAAAATGAATTTCTATCGTTTAAGCCACCCAGTCTGTGGTATTTGGCAGCCCTAGCAAACTAACACAAACACATATCCACTTAACAGAGTTCTAAAATACAGGAAATAAAAACCAACAGAAAGGAAGGAATTACTATTCAACAATAGTAATTGGAGATTTCCATACCATACTTTCAATACTGGATAGAGCAACTAGACAAAAGATCAATAAGGAAATAGAATACACAACACTATAAACTATTTAGAAATAACACGCAGATGGTAGGATGCTCCACCCAACAGCAGCAGAATATACCTTTTTTCTCAAGTGTACGTGGAATCCTCTCTAGGATAGGCCATAATGTCAGGCTATAAAATGAGTCTTAAAACATTTAAAAGGACCAAAAGTCGTACAAAATACATATTCCCTGACTGCAGTGAAATGGGATTAGAAGTCAGTAACAGAAAGGAATTTGGGACATTCACAAATCTGTGGAAATTAAATAACACACTCCTAAAAAAACAATGAATAAAAGAAAAAATAGCAATGGATGTTAGAAAATACTTTGCAGTAAATGAAAATGCAACGTACCAAAACTTATGGGATGCAGCTAAAGCACTGATCAGAGGGAAATTCATAGCTTAAATGGTTCGACTAAACAAAGAAAAAACATCTCAAATTAGTAATCTAAACTTCTACCTTAAGACACTGGATAAAGGAGAGCAAACTAAACTCAAAGCAAATAGAAGGAAGGGTATAATAAAGATTGTAACGGAAATAAAGAAATTCCAAATAGGAAAACAACAGAGAGAATCAACAAACCCAAAATTTATCTTTGAAAAGATAAATGGAATTGACAAAATTTTAGTTAGACTGACCAAAAAAAAGAGGGAAGTTTCAAATTACTGAAATCAGGAATGAAAGAAGAAACATTACTCTAGAACTTAAACAAATAAACAACATTTTTAAAAAAGATTTTATTTATTTATTTGAGAGAGAGAAAGAGCACGAGTGGGGGGAGGGGGGCAGAGGGAGAAACAGACTCCCTGCTGAGCAGGGAGCCTGATGTGGGACTTGGTCCCACGACCCCAGGATCATGACCTGAGCCGAAGGCAGACGCTTATCTGACTGAGCCACCCAGGTGCCCCAGTAAACAGCATTATAAGGTACTATTTTGAACAACTGTATACCAGCAAATCAGGTAAGCTATATGAAATGTAAAAATTTTTAGAAAGACACAAACTACCTAAACCGATTCAAGAAAAAATAGAAAATTGGAATAGAAATATAAGAACGACAAAAAAAGAAATATAACAAAGAAAAAAATAAATATAACAAAGAGATTGAGTTAGTAGTTAAACAAACAACCCCCTCAAAACAATAAAGCCCCCAAACAAAACAAAACAAAACAAACTTCCTACAAAGAAAACCCCAGGACCAAATGCAAGAAAAGAAAGCAGTAATAGACTCATAATAGACTGAAGGAAGAAAAAGGAGGTAGAATTCAAAGCCCTCATTTACCCCAGCCTTCCTTTTCTTTTTAAATTGTGATTAAAAAACCACGTAAGACTAAATTTAACATCTTAACCATTTTTAAGTATGCAATTCAGTAGTGTTAACTATATCCACATTGTTGTAAAACAGATCTCTACAGATTTTTCATCTTGCAAATCTGGAACTCCATGTGCGTCAAATAACAACCCTCTTTCCCCCCTCCTTCTAGACCTTGGCAACCACTATTCTACTTTCTGTTTCTATGAATTTGACTACTTTACACACCACACAAGTGGCATCATACAGTATTGGTGTTTTTTTGTGACTGGTTTATTTCATTTAAAGTAATATCCTCAACATTCATCCATGTCATAGCATGTGATAGGATTTCCTACATTTTTAAGGCTGACTGATATTCCATTGTATTTATATACCACATTTTGCTTATCCATTCATCTACTAATAGATCCCTGGTTGTTTCCAGTTTGGCTATTACGTGCAGTGCTTCTATGAACATGAGTGTGAAAATATCTTTGCGATTTTGCTTTTATTTCTTTTGAATATATACCCAGGAGTGGGATTGCTGGATCCTATGGTGCTTCTATTTTTAAGTTTTTGAGAAACTTCCATACTGTTCTGCCATTATAAAACAGGTTGTACCGTTTTATAATCCCACCAACAGTACACAAGTGTTCCAATTTCTGTGCATCCTCACCAACACCTGTTTTGTCTTTCTTCTTTTTCTTAGATTTATTTATTTATTTTTGAGAGAGAGAGAGAGAGAGAGCGTTTGCATGCACGCATGAGCAGGAGAGAGCGGCAGAAGGAGAGGAAGAAGCAGACTCCCCGCTGAGCAGGGAGCTGCCATGGGTTCCATCCCAGGACTCTGGGATCATGACCTGAGCCAAAAGCAGAAGCTTAACCCCACTGACCCACTGAGGTGCCCCCCCTTTTTTTCTTGCTAGTAACCATCCTATTGGGTGTGAGATAATATCTCATTGTGATTTTGATTTGCATTTCTCTGATAATTACTAATGTTGAACATTTTTTCATATACTAGTTGGTCATTTATTTACCATATTTGGAGAAGTATCTATTCAAGTCCTTTGCCCATTTTTAAATTTTTTATTTCATTTTATTATTTTTTAGAATTTTTTTTATTTTTAAGTAATCGCTACATCCAACTTGGCCTTGAACTCACAATCCCAAGATCAGAGTCTCACACTCCTCCCACTGAGCCAGTCAGGCGCCCCTGCCCATTTTTTAAATTAGGTTATTTTAATTTTTTGGTGTTGAGTGATAGGAATCCCTTTCTTTTCTCTTCTTTTCTTTTTTTTAGAGTGGGAGGTGGAGGGAGGGGCAGAGGGAGAGGGAGAGAGAACATCCCAAGCAGGCTCCATGCCCAGTGTACAGCCCACGCAGGGCTCGATCTCATGACCCTGAGACCATGATCTGAGCCAAAATCAAGAGTCAGGTGCTTAACCGACTGAGCCACCCAGGCATCCCAAGAATCCTTTTTTTAATTATTATTATTTTTTTTTATAGTAAGCTCTATGCCCAATGTGGGGCCTGAACTCACCACCCTGAAATTAAGAGTTGCAGGCATTAATGACTGAGCCAGCCAGGTGCCCCATAGGAATCCTTTATACAGTCTGCATATTCACCCCTGAGATGTATGATTTGAAGATACAGTTGAACCTTGAAAAACACCAGGGCTTAGGATCACCACCCTCCCCCTGCAGTTCAAAACCATGTATAACTTTGGACTCCCCGAAACATAACTGCTGATAGGGAGAACCACAAGAGATCACTCTTCACCGTTACATGCAATTTGCTGGAGAGACAAACTGCTCGCACCGAGATGATTAGGGTCACGCTGCATGTTAAGCAGGTACTTGCAAGGCCTGAGCTGACTGCAGTAGCAACAGGGGGTGACTGCAAAATTATTACAACAGTGCCGCGTGTCCTAGAGTTAACTTCTGCAATTATGATTTAATATTGCACCTTTATCCTTGTTTACATTTTTCTCAACTGGGAATGTACAGTCTGTAAATGCTCGTGCGCATAAGCCTTGAAAATTTTTAACTTTTTGTAAAAGATTTGTATATATTTTGTGATAATAAATGATAAAACCGACATCTATTTTATGGATTTATGACATACCTAATTCTAAGTTTTTGTTTATTTTTTTTTAATTTTGTTATTTATTAAGCTACATGGCTTGTCTTCAAGATTTTTCAAAACGTCGCCAATCTCCAAAGTTTTTCCAACCTATGTATTGAAAAAAAATCCACATGTACGTGGACCCGTGCGGTTCCTCACCGTTTAAGGGTCAACTGTGTCTTCTCCCATTCTGGGGGTTACCCTTGTACTCTGTTGAACACGTCCTTGGATGCACGAGTTTCTAACTTTGATGTAGGCCTATTTTTCCAATCTTACTTTTAGAGCTGATGTCCCAGCCCCTAGGCTCCCCATGTCCTATGCCCTCATTCAGGGACTCTCAAACGTGAATACGCATCAGGATCTCCTGCAGGCTTCTTACACCGGAGGGAGCTGAGTTCCACCACAGAGTTTATGGTTCAGAAGATCTGGGGTGGGACTCAAAACCAACCTATCTAGCAAGTTATCAGGGAATGCAGATGCTGATGGTCTGGAAACCACACCTTGAGAACGGCTGCTCTAGTCACTCAATCTTTCTATGTTTTTAAAAATTATTAAAATGCCTCCATGCCTTTGCTCTCGCTGTTTTTGCTTGGCCTGGAATGCCCTTTATCTACACACCTCCTCTGTGAACTTTCACTGAACCCTCAAGCTGGAATGAATCTTTCTCCTTCTGAGTTTCTATGTCACTTTATATTTATTTGGTCCTTTCCCATCTTTTACTTTTGGTTATTCTCATTTACGTACCAGTCATAGCCTCTACTAGGATACTAAACTTTTTGATATCAGTACTTCAGTATCATTTCTCTTTATAGGGTCCTAAAATACCTAGCACAGTATTTTACCTGTAGTAAGCACAGAGTGGGTATTTGTTAAATGAATAAAAAATTAAGGAAACGCCCATTGAATGAAAAGACAGCAGCATTAAGGAAAGAAAAACTAAATGAAAGTTATAGGAAAAGAGAGAGGATAAATGGAGTGGAGTGGAGTGGGTGGGGGTGGGGAGGAATTCTTTCCGAAAGGGAATTTTGTTTTCCAACTAAATGGAAAGCAAAAATAGATCAGGTTTTCCCAGCTGCTCTGTTTGTCTGTTTTTTTGCAGCTGTGCTAGAATTTTTTTTTTTACGCTAAAATTGCTAATCACCATGCCAGCGGGGCCCTTATGATTAAAAGAAAGAAAGAAAGAAAAAGATTAATGACTTTAATTTCCAAACATCTAGGGAATGAAAGTGTGCAGGGGGGCAATGTTCTGGCAAACCGACTGGAAGTCTGTGCTGCTGTGCTTTTCATCTCATGAAGGATCAAGGCACCTTTCCCCAGGGAGAATTAGACGGTGCCATGTAGTGTAGTAAAGAAGCCAAAACTACCCTAGAATTAGTTCTCTATGAACACAATTTTATTTTATTTTATTTTTTAAAAAGATTTTATTTATTTATTTGACAGAGAGAGAGCACACGCGAGTATGGGGGGGCGGGGGGAGGAGAAAGGGGGGAAGGAGAAGCAGCCTCCCTGCTGAGCAGAAAGCCCCATGTGGGACTCGATCTCAGAACCCTGGAATCAGGACCTGAGCCAAAGGCAGATCCCCAACTGACTGAGCCACCCAAGTGCCCTATGAACAAAAATTTAAACCAATGTTTATAAAATGACGCTGACTCTTAAGATTTTAGTTTTAGGGGCACCTGGGTGGCTCAGTCGGTTGAGTGTGTGCCTTCAGTTCATGTCATGATCCCTGGATTCTGGGATCCAGCCCCGCATTGGGCTCCCTGCTCAGTGGTGAGTCTATTTCTCTCTCTCCCTCTGCCCCTCTGCCTGCTTGTGCTTTCTCTCCTTCTCTGTCTCTCTAATAAAGAAATAAAATCTTTAAAAAAAAAAAGAATTTATTTTTAAGTAATCTCTACACCCCACATGGGGCTCGAACTCACAACCCTGAGATTAAGACTTGCGTGCTTTACCTACCGAGTCGGCCCGGTGCCCTGTGACACGTCGTTCTTTATTACATCCATGGTTCCACGTCTCTGGCAGGTTGGACTGGGCATGATTTCTAACTTTTGCTTCTTTATTAGGGTAGCCTCCCTTTAAAGCCAACAATACGTAATAAGGTATTTTCTCTGCTGTACTTGGTCCTATGAACTTGGGAATGCAGTCCCACTGCAAGCATCACAAGCCGAGGAAAGAAACAAACCACAAGAGCCCCGGGGTTTCTGCTGGAACACATGTCCTGATCGCCCAGTGGAAGTTTCTGTGATTCTTGTCCCTACAGCATCATTTTACTTTGGGTCAGGGCTGCTACCCTGGGATCATTCTACGCAGCTGTTAGCCATTTTCAGTTATGTTTGCTTGTTGTTTGGACGCTTAGGCAGATCCTATCGTGTTATGCAGTCATTTCTGTCCACAGGTGCATTACCAGGGCCTTCTAACCACAGGACATGCGTCGCTCTTTAATAGTACGTAGGAAATTAAGAGAATCTTGAGAGCTGGCCTGAAACATTTATTAAGCCCTCACTAAGTCTTCATCTTTTAAAATCATTTCTCCATGGTGTGGTTGTGCCTGGAAGAACTGGAAATCAACCAATTATGAGCCTAAGATTCTATGAAATTAAATATGCCCAGAAATAAATCATTCTTTCTCGCCTCTTCTGTGAATGAGATCTCAGCAAATTATCTCCTGCTGCTAGAGGTATTCAAGGAATATTCAAGGAATTTGGAAGCTCTTTCTAAAACAGATTCATTACATTTGTATGCAAATTTGTCTTTAAAAAATTTATTGACATCTGCTGAGGGAAAAGGGAGGATGTGAGGTGTGTCTGTGTGGCAGGGTGGGGTCCTGTTTTTCTGTAGTTAGTGCCTTGGGGAGGTTAAAGCGTGGGAATGAATGAATGAATCAAATCTAACCTAAATGCTGACCATTTTGGAGGAAATTGGATATATCAAATATGACCTGTTCTATTATCAAATGAATGAACTATTTTGATGTTCAGCGATGGGAGAGCTAAAGGGTCTGACACTAAGATGGACACCAGTAAACCCCCCCCCCCCGTTTCCTCGAGGACTTCCAATACATGGTGACCACATTTAACCTGAAATTGGACAAAGATGCTGAAAACACATTCTAATTATGATAGAGTAAAACTGAGAAAGATGGCTTTTAGTACCAATATTTTTTTTAAAAAAGGTTTTATGTATTTATTTGTCATAGAGAGAGAGAGCACAAGCAGGGGGAGTGGCAGGCAGTGGGAGAAGCAGGCTCCCCGCTGAGCAGGGAGCCTGTCACAGGGCTCCAACCCAGGACCCTGGGATCATGACCTGAGCAGAAGGCAGATGCTTAACCAACTGAGCCACCCAGGTATCCCCCAACATTTTTTTCTTTTCCTTTTGGAAGTTATTATATTTTAACATTTTCGAAAAGAAAAGCCGTAACCACACGTTTAGTAGACACGTATTTCTTGATGGGCCCAGGAGCCCCTCTCCTCCTGAGACCTGCTCCTGCATCACTTCCAGCAGTCATTTCTGGGACCCGGCCCCCCCGCCTATGTTCTGTTAAACAGCAGGTCACACCAATGACGGCCTTCTCTGGGTTAGATGAACCAGATTCGGGGGTGATGGTCAGTATCCAAGACCAGCGCATATGGGTGACAGAGCAGCCTTGATTGAGAACAGAAAAAAAATAAATATCTGTTGTTTATTTATCTAGTGGTATTTTGTTGATGGTGGCCAGAGCAGACCAATACACTGCAATAGTGAAGAGCCATGCTGCATGGTAAAGAAGGGGTGGCTTTGCAGTGAGACCGCCCACAACGTACTGCATGACTTCCTACGTGGTTTTGAGCAAGTCCCATTGCCCCTTTAAGCCAGCGCTTATATCACTACACTGGAAACAGTAATTCCTCTATGGTTGTTACGAGGAATACACACGTATATAGACTATAATATATATAGTGCCTGAAACATAAGGAGCATTCGATAAAGGACAACTGCTGTCACAGCAATGAGAGAATGTCATGCAAGCATTCAAACGATCACCTGGAGGACTGTGTAGCAGGATGTCTTGTTATATATTATATTAAATATGACGCTTTTACTGATTATTATTAATATGCATTTAAGATGTTAATGTTTTAATATTAAAATTAGTAATATACTGTTTTAAAAGAAAGCAAAATAAAAATTATATAAAATGCTCTTAGTTAAAGTTCTTTTTTTTTTTTTTTTTAA
>NC_048227.1:94904558-94909715 GCF_002007445.2 Ailuropoda melanoleuca | reverse complement strand
TTATTTGACAGAGAGAGAGACACCCAGTGAGAGAGGGAACACAAGCAGGGGGAGTGGGAGAGGAAGAAGCAAACTCCCAGTGGAGGAGCCTGACGCGGGGCTCGATCCAGCAATGCCGGAATCACGCCCTGAGCCGAAGGCAGACGCTTAACGACTGAGCCACCCAGGCGCCCCTCTTAGTTGAAATTCTATAAGAAATTATGTGTATTTGTTAACAGGATTGAAAAGCAACATGCAAGTAAGACTATAGTTGTTTGATTTTGAATGAGTTAGGACTCTTCGTTGGGGGGGGGGAGTCCTAAATACTAAGTAATTTAGACCACGGGCTCCTGGGCGGCTCAGTCAGTTGAGCATCTTGACTCTTGATCTCAGCTTGGGCTACGATCTCAGGGTTAGGGGTTCAAGCCCTGCAGTGGCCTCACACTGGGAGTGGAGTCTACTTAAAAAAAAAAGAAGAAGAAAAGAAAAAGTAATTTAGGCCAAATTCCAAACTGGAATTTATTTGCTCCGGATCCCCCCAGGAGTGGTTGAGCAATGGAGCTGGAGCAGAGCAAGAATCCAGCTGGCCCAATGGAATGACTACGTCCAGGAGATTTAACATCTTCAGGAGTCTTTCCATCTCTAGACCCTGCCCTCAGCCTCATGCCTATTCGCTACAATAGTCTGTCTACAGGTGGAAAACATGGCCTCCCCGGGTCACACTTTCCAACTTCTGGCTCCAAAGACGGGCTCCCTGTATGGCTTTTGTGTGTCGCATGTCCTTTTCTTCTCAGGGCACAGTCAGGTTGGATTAGCCCCCCCCCCGCCCCAACGATAGCCTCATTTTAACTTGATCACCTCTTTAAAGGCCTCATCTCCAAAACAGTCACATTCTGAGGTGTGAAGATTAGGGCTTCAACATATGAATTCTGGGGGGGACACAATTTAGTCCATAGCCCATGATTTACTATGGTGTTTCCACCCTTGACTGACATCTGCGTAACTTTCTAGATTTTGGATTGGCTTAGATGTTCGGCAATTAACTCTCTGCTGACTTTGAAATTTCCGTTTCCATCCACCAAGCACATTTAATCTACAGATAAGCACATTGGGCCAATGTTGGACTCTATTTTATGTGATTCTGTTGGGTCCAGTTAGTCTCCCTTTATTAATTTACCAAACAAATATTTATTGAACAGCCAGCATGTATTAAATATTAATATCTAGTGTAAATGTGAAGGAATGTGATATCCTTGGGGATATCAAGGTGAATCAACCATGGATCCTGTCTGAAGCTTTTAGTCTAGTAGAGAAGAAAAGTCGAAAAGCATCAATAAATATATAAAAGGAAATAAAGGTTTAAAGCCAAATGTACTTTAAGAGATGTACAGATAAATATTATACAAATTCAGGGGAGGAAAAAAGATACCTCGAAGCTGGAAAGACTGGAGAAAGCTTCCAGGAGGTATAGGGTTTGAGCTGGGATCTGAGCCAGGAGTGGCATTTGAACCCATGAGGATAAGGCATTTCAGGAACAGAGATCCGCATCAATGCTGCACTTGTCAGACAGACCTGGGAGGCTGGGATCCCCCAAAAGAAAGCAACTAAATGAGGGCCCAGGCACCTCCACATGGGAGGAGGGGAAAGAGGTCAGCACCGTGATTTATCAGCCTGAGGCGTATGGGTAGGCCGGACGATAGAGTTTATTTTCCTTTCAGATAATATTACCCTACTTCAGTCTGACTTCGAAAGGCAACAAAAACCTCCTAGTGACCAAATCCAGTGGTCCCTGTTCGGTTTGCAGCCCACTTACCTATCTGTGGCAGGCTAATTTTCTCCTCCTTAAAACTTTCTTCTCCCCTGGCTCTGGGACACCCCTTCCTCCCCACCCTCCTCTCCCCTTCTCCCTGGTCCACTGCCAAATTTGTATTTGCTAGCCTTTTAACCACCAGGTAAACTTTGGCGTTTCCATGTTCACTTCCATTTTTTAGCTATTGCTTATTGGCTAATGCCTTTTTTTCTTTTTTTTAAAGTCAAATTGCTCTTCTAGTATTTTCAGTCTCCACCCGGATGTCCCATGGGCTTCTGAAACTTAGAAACCAGATTCATTGTCCTTTTTTAAGGTCTACACTCAGCTCCTACATGATTTCAAAAGTCTTGTGGCTTTCAATGCCCTTCACGTGTTTGACTCCAAAGTGTGTCTCTTGAGTTTGGAATGTTCCCTTAACTTCCAGACTCATGCTTGCCTTCTCAGACTTGCATGACCCAAACTGCACCTTGTATTCTCCCTTAAGCCTGTTCCTCCTGCAGCGTCCCCATCCCAGTTAATGACAACTCTGTTTTTTCGATTGCTCAGATCAATAGCCTTTGGGCTACCTTTGCACTTCCCCCTCTTGCATCCAGAATCTGGTCTGACCGCAGATACCGCCATTTTGACTTTCTGTGTAGGGTCAGAACGGGACTACACCTCCCCACCCCATCCCCACAAACTCGGTCCAAACCACATCATCTTTTGCTTGGATGATTGCAGTAGACTCCAAACTCGTCTCCCTAGTTCTACCCTCAGCCCGGCTCAGCCTGTTCTCAACAAAGCGGCCATGTTGAAGCCTATGCCAGATGGGGTGACTCTTCTGCTTGAACACTCCTAAGGCTCTCACATCACTCAGAGGACAACCACGTCCTCCCTATGCCCTCAGCGTGGCAGGCTTCCATTCCCCCCTGGGACCTCGCAGCCGCTCCTGGCCCACCCTGCCCATCTTGCAGCCTCTTTGGCCCCACGCTCTTCCTTGAATAGATCAGATATGCTCTTTCTGACTCAGGCCTTGGTACTTCCTTCAGGTTTTTATGCAAGATGCTCTTCAGTGGGACCTTCCAGGACCACACTCTTTCACATTCTACCTCAGCTCCCTACACTCTACATTTCCCTTCTGTGGTCAATATTTTCTTCTTAGTGCTTATTAATGTCTAAACATAAGATACATTTTACTTATTTGTTTATTGCCTGTCTCCTCACTGAGACCCAAAATAGCAGAGAATTTTGCCTGTTTTTTTTAGAGTTCTATCTCAATTCCTAGAATAAGGCTTGGCACCTCATAGGCATTTTTCAAATATTTGCTGAATGCTGACAACACTTGTATATAATATTTATTTGTTTCCTCAGTGAAGTACCAAATCATGTACTATGCTTACATTACCACATTGAGGGTATTTCAACATATGAATTTTGGAAGGACACAAACATTCAGTTCCTAACATGGGTTGAATTGAGTCTTACTTCCCCCACCCCAAAAGATATATTGAAGTTCTAACCCCCAGTATTTCAGAATGTGACCTTATTTGGAAAAAAAGGTCGTTGGAAATATAATTAATTAAGAAGAGGTAATACTGGAGTCGAGTAGGCCTCTAATATGATATGACTTGTGTCCTTATAAGAAGACAGCCAGGTGAAGCTGGAGGGAGAGATTGTAATGAGTTATCTACAAGCCACGGAATTACGAGAAACCATTGGAAGAGGCAAGGAATGATTTATTTTTGGAGACTTTGGAGACAGCATGGCTCTGACAACACTCTGATTGTGGATTTCTAGTTTCTAGAACTATCTGATGACAAATTTCTGTTGTATGAAGCCACCCACCCAGTCTGTACTTCGTAGCAAAACCCCTAGGAAACTAATGCATCATTTAAAAAGTATATCCTTTATGGATGTTTTATTAATTTTTGGTTGTTGTTTAGGCTTTGTCTAACCTGAAGTTAGGTACGGAAGTATCTTTGGAGGAATGAATTCGTTAATAAGAGTATTCTTCTCAGTAGGTAGTCCATTTTTAAAATGTAAAAAAATGTTAACATCCACCATGGATTTTTGATTTGAAGTAAATTACTGAAAAGTAACTTGTGATTATGCAAAGTGATGGACATTTAGAGGTATTTACTGCATTGTTGTTTACAATGGCAAAAGACCAGCAACAATCTAAATGCCCAGCAGGAGGGGAATGAGTCAAATGATTGATGATTCAACATCTACTCAGCTATTAAATGTTATGACTCTGCTCATGTGCGAGAAAAGCAAGTACAGACCCAAATGTATAGCTCGGTGTCACTCATGTAAAAAAAAAAAAAAAAAAAAAGGAAAGAAAAAATCACACACACATACAATGTGACTGAAAAATCTTTGGAAGGAAATAGAAGAGAATGGTAACAATGTGATAGTTGCTTCTGGGGAGAAAAAACTAATTATCTTTAAAGGAAGAAATAAACAAATAAATGCAATTGAAAAGCAGAGTGTGTGAAAGTGTATCCATTTAAATTCATTCAAATGTGCCATGGTATTTGGTGGCATTTCACTGGATTTTTCTATTCCTCTGGCCTAAGGGGAATATTCCATGATGTAAAATCAGGGAAACCAAAGAGTAAATAAGAGGGAAAAGAAAACCATTACAAAGTGGTCTCTAGGGTACATTTTTTTTTTAACATTTCATAATTAAAACAGATAGATCACTTTTTATATGAACTTTTCAAGCGCAGTATAACCTATATGCAGAAAAGCACACTCCCGATCAAAATATGGGGCATTTCTGGCACCCCCGGGAGCTCCCTTGTACCTTTTCCCTGTTCTTTTCCCTGTTCTTTTCCCCGATAAAGATAAACACTGTTCTGACCTCTATCAGTGCGAAGAGTTCTGCCTGGTTTCGAAGCTTTATATACATACGTGAAACCACACAGTCTGTCTCCCACCGCCCTCCATATGCACTCATGCTGTGAGAAATGCCACCAAACATCATCTGGGGCTGTCACCACCCTCTGTTCTCACCTCCCCACATTCCCATTGTATGCCCAGGCCACTTTATTTACCTATTCTGTGAATGGCCACATGAGGTATTTCCACTTGGGGACTCTTAACAAACAATACCGCTGTGAACGTTATTGTACACATTTTCTGGCGCACAACACGTTTCTGTTGGGTATTGCATTCACTTTTTATGACCACTGCAACAAATTACCACAAAGTTCTCACTTGAAATGACCCACATTTGTTATTTCTCAGGTCTATAGGTGAGAAGTCTGCCATGATCTCACCAGGCATTATCTCACCTATTTCGGTTGTTAGCCAAGTTCTGTTTCTTGCTGCTGTAGGACTGAATTCCCATTTTCTTTCTTTCTTTCTTTCTTTCTTTCTTTCTT
>NC_048227.1:94891200-94903881 GCF_002007445.2 Ailuropoda melanoleuca | reverse complement strand
CTCCCAGTGGAGGAGCCTGACGCGGGGCTCGATCCAGCAATGCCGGAATCACGCCCTGAGCCGAAGGCAGACGCTTAACGACTGAGCCACCCAGGCGCCCCTCTTAGTTGAAATTCTATAAGAAATTATGTGTATTTGTTAACAGGATTGAAAAGCAACATGCAAGTAAGACTATAGTTGTTTGATTTTGAATGAGTTAGGACTCTTCGTTGGGGGGGGGGAATCCTAAATACTAAGTAATTTAGACCACGGGCTCCTGGGCGGCTCAGTCAGTTGAGCATCTTGACTCTTGAGCTCAGCTTGGGCTATGATCTCAGGGTTAGGGGTTCAAGCCCTGCAGTGGCCTCACACTGGGAGTGGAGTCTACTTAAAAAAAAAAGAAGAAGAAAAGAAAAAGTAATTTAGGCCAAATTCCAAACTGGAATTTATTTGCTCCGGATCCCCCCAGGAGTGGTTGAGCAATGGAGCTGGAGCAGAGCAAGAATCCAGCTGGCCCAATGGAATGACTACGTCCAGGAGATTTAACATCTTCAGGAGTCTTTCCATCTCTAGACCCTGCCCTCAGCCTCATGCCTATTCGCTACAATAGTCTGTCTACAGGTGGAAAACATGGCCTCCCCGGGTCACACTTTCCAACTTCTGGCTCCAAAGACGGGCTCCCTGTATGGCTTTTGTGTGTCGCATGTCCTTTTCTTCTCAGGGCACAGTCAGGTTGGATTAGCCCCCCCCCGCCCCAACGATAGCCTCATTTTAACTTGATCACCTCTTTAAAGGCCTCATCTCCAAAACAGTCACATTCTGAGGTGTGAAGATTAGGGCTTCAACATATGAATTCTGGGGGGGACACAATTTAGTCCATAGCCCATGATTTACTATGGTGTTTCCACCCTTGACTGACATCTGCGTAACTTTCTAGATTTTGGATTGGCTTAGATGTTCGGCAATTAACTCTCTGCTGACTTTGAAATTTCCGTTTCCATCCACCAAGCACATTTAATCTACAGATAAGCACATTGGGCCAATGTTGGACTCTATTTTATGTGATTCTGTTGGGTCCAGTTAGTCTCCCTTTATTAATTTACCAAACAAATATTTATTGAACAGCCAGCATGTATTAAATATTAATATCTAGTGTAAATGTGAAGGAATGTGATATCCTTGGGGATATCAAGGTGAATCAACCATGGATCCTGTCTGAAGCTTTTAGTCTAGTAGAGAAGAAAAGTCGAAAAGCATCAATAAATATATAAAAGGAAATAAAGGTTTAAAGCCAAATGTACTTTAAGAGATGTACAGATAAATATTATACAAATTCAGGGGAGGAAAAAAGATACCTCGAAGCTGGAAAGACTGGAGAAAGCTTCCAGGAGGTATAGGGTTTGAGCTGGGATCTGAGCCAGGAGTGGCATTTGAACCCATGAGGATAAGGCATTTCAGGAACAGAGATCCGCATCAATGCTGCACTTGTCAGACAGACCTGGGAGGCTGGGATCCCCCAAAAGAAAGCAACTAAATGAGGGCCCAGGCACCTCCACATGGGAGGAGGGGAAAGAGGTCAGCACCGTGATTTATCAGCCTGAGGCGTATGGGTAGGCCGGACGATAGAGTTTATTTTCCTTTCAGATAATATTACCCTACTTCAGTCTGACTTCGAAAGGCAACAAAAACCTCCTAGTGACCAAATCCAGTGGTCCCTGTTCGGTTTGCAGCCCACTTACCTATCTGTGGCAGGCTAATTTTCTCCTCCTTAAAACTTTCTTCTCCCCTGGCTCTGGGACACCCCTTCCTCCCCACCCTCCTCTCCCCTTCTCCCTGGTCCACTGCCAAATTTGTATTTGCTAGCCTTTTAACCACCAGGTAAACTTTGGCGTTTCCATGTTCACTTCCATTTTTTAGCTATTGCTTATTGGCTAATGCTTTTTTCTTTTTTTTAAAGTCAAATTGCTCTTCTAGTATTTTCAGTCTCCACCCGGATGTCCCATGGGCTTCTGAAACTTAGAAACCAGATTCATTGTCCTTTTTTAAGGTCTACACTCAGCTCCTACATGATTTCAAAAGTCTTGTGGCTTTCAATGCCCTTCACGTGTTTGACTCCAAAGTGTGTCTCTTGAGTTTGGAATGTTCCCTTAACTTCCAGACTCATGCTTGCCTTCTCAGACTTGCATGACCCAAACTGCACCTTGTATTCTCCCTTAAGCCTGTTCCTCCTGCAGCGTCCCCATCCCAGTTAATGACAACTCTGTTTTTTCGATTGCTCAGATCAATAGCCTTTGGGCTACCTTTGCACTTCCCCCTCTTGCATCCAGAATCTGGTCTGACCGCAGATACCGCCATTTTGACTTTCTGTGTAGGGTCAGAACGGGACTACACCTCCCCACCCCATCCCCACAAACTCGGTCCAAACCACATCATCTTTTGCTTGGATGATTGCAGTAGACTCCAAACTCGTCTCCCTAGTTCTACCCTCAGCCCGGCTCAGCCTGTTCTCAACAAAGCGGCCATGTTGAAGCCTATGCCAGATGGGGTGACTCTTCTGCTTGAACACTCCTAAGGCTCTCACATCACTCAGAGGACAACCACGTCCTCCCTATGCCCTCAGCGTGGCAGGCTTCCATTCCCCCCTGGGACCTCGCAGCCGCTCCTGGCCCACCCTGCCCATCTTGCAGCCTCTTTGGCCCCACGCTCTTCCTTGAATAGATCAGATATGCTCTTTCTGACTCAGGCCTTGGTACTTCTTCCCCCAGCCTTCCCAAGGCTCCCTTCCTTCAGGTTTTTATGCAAGATGCTCTTCAGTGGGACCTTCCAGGACCACACTCTCTCACATTCTACCTCAGCTCCCTACACTCTACATTTCCCTTCTGTGGTCAATTTTTTCTTCTTAGTGCTTATTAATGTCTAAACATAAGATACATTTTACTTATTTGTTTATTGCCTGTCTCCTCACTGAGACCCAAAATAGCAGAGAATTTTGCCTGTTTTTTTTAGAGTTCTATCTCAATTCCTAGAATAAGGCTTGGCACCTCATAGGCATTTTTCAAATATTTGCTGAATGCTGACAACACTTGTATATAATATTTATTTGTTTCCTCAGTGAAGTACCAAATCATGTACTATGCTTACATTACCACATTGAGGGTATTTCAACATATGAATTTTGGAAGGACACAAACATTCAGTTCCTAACATGGGTTGAATTGAGTCTTACTTCCCCCACCCCAAAAGATATATTGAAGTTCTAACCCCCAGTATTTCAGAATGTGACCTTATTTGGAAAAAAAGGTCATTGGAAATATAATTAATTAAGAAGAGGTAATACTGGAGTCGAGTAGGCCTCTAATATGATATGACTTGTGTCCTTATAAGAAGACAGCCAGGTGAAGCTGGAGGGAGAGATTGTAATGAGTTATCTACAAGCCACGGAATTACGAGAAACCATTGGAAGAGGCAAGGAATGATTTATTTTTGGAGACTTTGGAGACAGCATGGCTCTGACAACACTCTGATTGTGGATTTCTAGTTTCTAGAACTATCTGATGACAAATTTCTGTTGTATGAAGCCACCCACCCAGTCTGTACTTCGTAGCAAAACCCCTAGGAAACTAATGCATCATTTAAAAAGTATATCCTTTATGGATGTTTTATTAATTTTTGGTTGTTGTTTAGGCTTTGTCTAACCTGAAGTTAGGTACGGAAGTATCTTTGGAGGAATGAATTCGTTAATAAGAGTATTCTTCTCAGTAGGTAGTCCATTTTTAAAATGTAAAAAAATGTTAACATCCACCATGGATTTTTGATTTGAAGTAAATTACTGAAAAGTAACTTGTGATTATGCAAAGTGATGGACATTTAGAGGTATTTACTGCATTGTTGTTTACAATGGCAAAAGACCAGCAACAATCTAAATGCCCAGCAGGAGGGGAATGAGTCAAATGATTGATGATTCAACATCTACTCAGCTATTAAATGTTATGACTCTGCTCATGTGCGAGAAAAGCAAGTACAGACCCAAATGTATAGCTCGGTGTCACTCATTAAAAAAAAAAAAAAAAAAAAAGGAAAGAAAAAATCACACACACATACAATGTGACTGAAAAATCTTTGGAAGGAAATAGAAGAGAATGGTAACAATGTGATAGTTGCTTCTGGGGAGAAAAAACTAATTATCTTTAAAGGAAGAAATAAACAAATAAATGCAATTGAAAAGCAGAGTGTGTGAAAGTGTATCCATTTAAATTCATTCAAATGTGCCATGGTATTTGGTGGCATTTCACTGGATTTTTCTATTCCTCTGGCCTAAGGGGAATATTCCATGATGTAAAATCAGGGAAACCAAAGAGTAAATAAGAGGGAAAAGAAAACCATTACAAAGTGGTCTGTAGGGTACATTTTTTTTTTAACATTTCATAATTAAAACAGTTAGATCACTTTTTATATGAACTTTTCAAGCGCAGTATAACCTATATGCAGAAAAGCACACTCCCGATCAAAATATGGGGCATTTCTGGCACCCCCGGGAGCTCCCTTGTACCTTTTCCCTGTTCTTTTCCCCGTTCTTTTCCCCAATAAAGATAAACACTGTTCTGACCTCTATCAGTGCGAAGAGTTCTGCCTGGTTTCACGCTTTATATACATACGTGAAACCACACAGTCTGTCTCCCACCGCCCTCCATATGCACTCATGCTGTGAGAAATGCCACCAAACATCATCTGGGGACTGTCACCACCCTCTGTTCTCACCTCCCCACATTCCCATTGTATGCCCAGGCCACTTTATTTACCTATTTTGTGAATGGCCACATGAGGTATTTCCACTTGGGGACTCTTAACAAACAATACCGCTGTGAACGTTATTGTACACATTTTCTGGCGCACAACACGTTTCTGTTGGGTATTGCATTCACTTTTTATGACCACTGCAACAAATTACCACAAAGTTCTCACTTGAAATGACCCACATTTGTTATTTCTCAGGTCTATAGGTGAGAAGTCTGCCATGATCTCACCAGGCATTATCTCACCTATTTCGGTTGTTAGCCAAGTTCTGTTTCTTGCTGCTGTAGGACTGAATTCCCATTTTCTTTCTTTCTTTCTTTCTTTCTTTCTTTCTTTCTTTCTTTCTTTCTTCTTTCTTTCTTTCTTTCTCCTTTCTTCTTTCTTTCTTTCTTTCTTTCTTTCTTTCTTTCTTTCTTTCTTCTTTCTTTTCTTTCTTCTTTCTTTCTTTCTTTCTTTCTTTCTTTCTTTCTTTCTTTCTTTCTTTCTTTCTTTCTTTCTCTTTCTTTCTTTCTTTCTTTTGTTCTTTCTGTTTCTTCTTTCTTTTAAAGGTTTTATTTATTTATTTGAGAGAGAGCACAGAGGGAGAGTGAGAGGGAGAAGCAGGCTCCCCGTTGAGCAGGGAGCCCAATGTGGGACTCAATTCCATAACCCTGAGATCATGACCTGAGCCGAAGGCAGACACTTAACCGACTGAGCCACTCAGGCACCCCTTGAATTTCCATTTTCTTGCTGATTAAGCCAGGAGTCATTCCCAGCCTCTAGCGACCTCTGCATTCCTTGGCTTGTGACCTTGTCTCTATCTTCAAAGTTGACAAAAATGGCTTTGAATCTTTCTCTGGCCCCATGTCTCTGGCTGTTCCTTCATTGTAGTTTCTCTCTCTGACCACAGTGGAAAAAGATCGGGGCTTTTAAGGACTGATGTGATTAGATTGGGCCCATTAATAGTTCAGGATAATTCTCCCCATCTCAAGGTCTGTAACTTTAATCACATCTGCAATTTACCTTTCACCATGAAACATAATAAAGTCACAGTTTCCCAAGATTAGGAGGTGGACAGCTTTGGGGAATGAAAGTGTGTTTATTCTGCCCACCAAAGGTATATTCCTGGGAGTGTTTGCGTAAGAGGTACATAATTTCAACCACAGCAGATATTGTCAATAATTTTTCAAAAGGTACCACTTCACACCCCCATTGGCAGTCTGTGAGAATCCAGTTTCTCCACATACTTGCCAGTTCTCAATATTGGTAGCTCTCATCAATGTCAGCCAATCTGTTGGGCATGTAGTGGTAAATAAATGTGGGTATAATTTACATTTTCTTGGTGATGTATCATGAACATTTTTTCATATGTTTATTGGTCATTTGTATAGCCTCTTTTGTAAAATGCCTGTTCAAGTCTTTTGCCCATTTCAAAATTTGCATTGAAAGCAGACCACTTTTCGAACTGTGAAAACATACATCAGGATAGAATTTGCCACCTGAATATGTTAAAACACCTAGAAAATAAATAGATAACTCTAATGCACTTCTTCCAGTAAAGGAAGAAAACGTGCTAACCTATGCAGTTCTTTTCTTATCTTTCTTCCCTTCAATAAAGCTTAACAATTAATGAAATCAATAACAATAACTCACATTTGAATAGTGCTTTAGGATTTACAAAGCGCTTTCACATCCATTTTCTCATTCTGCTTTTGTTGGAAGGAACAAATAATATGTTGCTTACTAGTCCTGTTTTCATATCAGATATTACTTTCACCAAATACAAAAATCAAAGCAAGATCCATATATTAAGGTTGGGCTGATCAGTAGCATAATACATGAATTTTATAATTCTTCTTCTTTGCTCACAATTATCTCCGATTTGGTGATAAATATGATCTATGCTTGCAGAATGTCTAACACACCCTCCATCTCGTGACGCCAAAAAGCACTTCTGGGATTTGCTATTAAATCGGGAAGAGAGCATAAATCCACACAAGCCTGGTGATTGGAAATGGGTCTGTGGCAGACGAGAGTGAAGCTCTATTGCAGAGAGCCGCAGAAAGGTACAAATCAAGCAGACATTTTTTCAAGAAGCAGATCACAAATAACCTTTCTACATTACATGCTTTCTTCATTCCTTCCACCCTAGACACTAATTACATTAGCCTTCTTTGATCCTTTACTAAAGAATTGTGCTCTTGCTGATAGCTCATCTTTCCTGGGACTAAATGTGTGTGTCTGGGGGTGGGAGTCAGGGAGGACTAATGTCTGTGTGTGTGGAATGAGAGAAACTGTTGAAGAAAAGCAATAAACATGCATTAAAATTCTCAGGCTAAAAAGCACCCTGATTTTTTTTTGCTTCTTGACATTTTAAATACCGCTATGCTATAAAAGTGTATGACCTCTTTTCCCATCAAGTTTACAACCTTAAAAGATGAGACAGGCAAATGTAAGATAGAAATGAAAAATATAAATGTAATGACTTTTTTTCTTTAATTGGCCATCTCGGAATCAGGACTGTATCTCATGAGAAGTGGATTGTCCCCTTCTAATATAGTAAAAGCCGCCAAAGATAGAAGATTTTACTTGCAAATGTGATGCTTCAGCTGCTTTGTGAGTTTTATTCTCTCTCCTTTTTTTCTTTTTAAAGATTTTATTTATTTATTTATTTCAGAGAGAGAGAGAGCATGAGTGGCGTGGGGAGGGGAGGTGCCGAGGGAGAGGGAGAAGAAGGCTCCTTGCTAACCAGGGAGCCGGACAACATGGCGCTCAATCCCAGGACCCTGGGATCATGACCTGAGCCAAAGGCAGACGCTTCACCAGCTGAGCCACCCAGGTGTCTCATCCCCTCTTCTTAAATCACCACCTACTCCAACACAGATTATTGCCTTGTGCCACCTCTTTATTTTTCTTACTTGTATCACTATAGTGTTGCTGCATGGGGATCATGTTACCACTCAATGTGCACTCCCCCTTTCCTGTTAACTCACTGCTCAGGATGCATTCGGGCGTCCGCACCTCCCCCACGCATGCCCCTATGCAGCTCACACGCTTCCTGCAAGCTGCCTGCTCTCCTGATTCAAGGAAGGACACGTGGCTCCAGCCCAGCCTCATCAACATAGTCCGTTTGTTGGCCATGGAGGGAGACATGCCCTAATTTTGCAAAGGGGTTTCCTGGATCTCTTCAGAATCAAGTGGCTCCATTCTCCTGAGACGCTTCCAGAAGGGACCTGGTCCCTTTCCCTCAGTTTAAATAAGGAAGACTGTGGGTCAGGGAATGGAGGCATGAACTGACATTTCCAAGGGCAGATGAGGGACTGGAAGACACTGGGTCTTTGATGACACCAGTGGAGACTGAAATGAACCAATTGCCCTGATGCTCAACTCACCATACATCTCCTTCATGGCAAAAAGGCCGTTTGAATTGGGTTTTCTGTTACTTACAACTAAGTGTATTGTTGTTTTTAATAAATTGTTCATAGACAATTAGAGGTACAGTAAGGTCAACAGATCAGGAGACAATTGCCACTTAAAATATAGTCTGTTACTCTCAACTCCGTAGGAGGGGGGCCCCCCTCCACAGGGGGCCCAGAGGCAGAAGCACCTGCGTTGGTTAGGAGCAGTGGGGGAGGGAGAAAGCGGGGGCAGGAGACTTTACTGTGGTTTCTGTGGGAAGGAATGGGGAGGCATGGTAAAAAGGTTTAGGACTGACTAGTTTGAATAATTTGAGTGGGCTCTGGGGAATAGGGTCTGTCCCTAGCCGTCTAGGATCTGGCTCTGGGGTGATTAGGGCAGTGGATAGTGACCTAGAGTTCGAGAGCCCTATCGAAGAATGTTGGGCTAGGGGCTCTGGATTGGTTGATTTGTGTTTAAAAAGCGTGCTCATGGGTGAGTTGTTTACTATTTCTAGGAACAGGCTCATCAGCCCGGGAGGGAAGTCCCTCCGGGGTCACAAGGCTCCAGATGTGAAAGCATCAGAAAATAGACTATAAAAGATGTGGTTAATACATATGTTCACAAAAAAGCTGAATAAAAGCAACTAAGAATTTATGTTTTTGCCTTTTTTTTTTGTGAGAGAGAGAGTGTGTTCACGTTAGCGGGGGTGGGGTATGGGGGCGTGGTCGGGACAGGTAGAGGGAGAGAGAGAATCCCAAGCAGGCTCCACACCCAGCGCAGAGCCCAGTGAGGGGCTTGATCTCAAGACCCCTGAGATCATCACCTGAGATGAAATCAAGAGTCAGACGCTCAACCAACTGAGCCACCCGGGCACCCCTGTTTTTGCTACTAATACTGCAAAAGAAACAGGGAAACGAGTAAAGCTGATTTTTTATGATACCACCACAGATTTTCTAACCAAAATATATTATTAATTATACACGATCTTCATGGAATGAAGTGTTCTGAATTGCCAAGCTCTCCGTAGAGTTATTGATTATTTGGGCATGGTTACCTTTATTTTATTAAAGAAGTCTTTGACAGCCTCTGCTTTCTCCTTTATTCATTCAACACTCTTTTCTGAGCACCTACTATGTCCTGGGTGCTGAAGACATAGCAAAGACCATGAAAAAGTCCCTCTGTCTTAGAGCTTATTCTGGAGGAGGTGGGGGGTAGACTACAGAAAAGGAATTGAACAATTACATAAGACAACTCCATACAGTGATAAGTGCTGTTAAAAAAACAAAAAAGGATGGGGAAGTACTCATCACCATAGGATGAGGCTGCGGGAGAGTCTTCCGATTTTTGATTGGTGACCAAGAAACACAATCCATTGCCCTCTCCTCCTCCCATTTCCCCTCTTCTTGGGGTACATTCGGAAGATGTCTTATTGCATGCATAGGGCTCCAAGAGCCTCCGAATCAAAGTGCAGCTGGCTTTTACCCTCCACTTCCATCCCACTGCCCCCAATAGGGGCTCTCCCTCTTTCTTTCTTTTTATTTTATTAATTAATTTACTTAAAGATTGTATTTATTTATTTGTCAGAGAGAGAGAGCATAAGCAGGGGGAGCAGCAGGCCCAGGGAGAAGTAGGCTCCCCCCTGAGTGAGAAGCCTGATACAGAACGTGACCCCAGGACCCTGGGATCATGATCTGAGCTGAAGGCAGATGCTTAACCGACTGAACCACCCAGGCATCCCTCTGCTTTCTTTTTAGAGAAATTCAACCTAGCCATTGCTTCCTTTGTGCCTCCTCTGGAGAGAACACTGTACGAGGTGCCGGGTGTTCATTCCACCCCACTCTCTACGTCTTGGTGTTGCCCAGTAAGGCATGGAGTGTCACTGTCCTTCCCACAGGTAGATGGCTGGTTGCACAGCATTTGTGGGAGTACGCCTTTGATTTGCTAGTCTCTTAGTTAGTTTCTTTGGTTGGTCGGTTTATTTGCTTGATTTTGGCTATGCGCTGGTTTAGGACCTTGGTCCGTTCGGGCTGTTTTAATAGAATCCCATAGATAGGGTGGCTTAAAAACAGCAGAAATTTACTTCTTACAGTTCTGGAGGCTGGGAAGTCTGAGATCAAGGTGCCGGCAGATTTGGTGTCTGGCGAGATCCTGGTTCCTGATTTACAGAGGGCTTTCTTCTCACCGCATCCTCATGTGGCAGAATGGGCAAGGAAAGTCTCCGGGGTCTCCCTGACAAGGCACAAATCCCATTAATGAGGGTTTTGCCTTCAGATCTTAATCACTTCCCAAAGCCCCCACCTGCAGTACCATCACATGGGGGATTGGGTTTCAACGTTTGCATTGTGAGGAGGCAGAAGCGTTCAGTCCGCTGTGCAGCCATTCCTGGAGTCTAGGGTTTCTAGAAGACTAGCGGCTGCAGAGAACAGATTAATCATTCAAGATGGCAGCTTTTACTGATTCAGGGTAATACAGAAGATTTGCTGAGAACCGTGTGCCCACACCATTCAGCTACAATCATTACATTTTCTATAATTATATGAGAAATCCATGGTCTATGTGTTTCCTTCGTGCCTTTGTTGACAATACTGAGCGCTATGGTCTGAATTATGCTCCCCCACCTCAGCTCCTATGTTGAAGTCCTGAGCCCCCCCGCCTCAGGAGGTGACTGTATTTGTAGATAAGGCCTTTAAAGAGGTGATTGGATTAAAATGAGGTCCTGGGGTGCCTGACTGACTCAGTCAAAAGAGCATATGACTGTTGATCTTGGGGTCATGAGTTCAAGCCCCACATTGGGAGATTACTTAATAAATAAAATAAAATAAAATAAAATAATAAAATAAGGTCATGTGGGTGGGTCTGCTCCAATATGACTAGTGTCCTTACGAGAAGCAGGAGAGACACCAGGGGTGCACATGAAGCCTGTGAAGAGACAGGGGGTGGGCGTGGCCACCTGCAGGCCTAGGAGAGAGGCCTTAGGGCAAGCCAACCCTGCCAGCACCTTGATCTTGGATTTCTAGCCTCCAGAATTGGGAGAAGATAAATTTCGGTTGTTTAAGCCGTCCATATTGTTATGGTAGCCCCAGCAAACTGATACGGTGAGGAAGAAGGGGTCCCCTGCCAGCGCATTTCTTCCTGACCTGAATTTTCTCTTCCATTCAGCCTCCCCTGTCCCACTCCTTTCAGACTCCGCATCTCAGCTTTTCCTCTCCTATGCCCTGAAATCTGCACCACGTTCTTCCCAGCATCCATTTCCTTTCTACAGCCAACAGCACCTTGCTTTTCCTTCAAACAGCCACCCTTTCAAAAATCTCAATCCAGGCAGCTGGGGAGGGACTGGGACCCCAGGAGCTTTCTGCCCACCCACGCCACGGGTGGGAGCGTGACAAGGTCTGCACAAGCAGGGTCACGGGGAGTCAGGCAGGTTGAGGACTTCTGTGCAGCCCTAAGGAAGGACATAGCCTCCACCCGAGCCGCCTGGCTGACAGGATGTCAATCTGCAGCCGCCAGATGTGACCGCTTGCCTTCTGACAATGCGGTGAGCTCAGGAAAGCAGGGCTGAGACCACATCCTAATGACGTCACTTGGTCTCAATCCAGCCTTCCCTGAACTTAATTCTTGCCTTCTTAATTGCATGACCCAACCACCAACGCTCGCCCTGTCCACTTTTTTTTTTTTAGAAGCAGGGATAGATTTTCTATAACTTGTAGGCGAAGGAGTCATGGCTGCAAGTATTGCTACTTCAGCTTTCTTTTGACAATTTGCATGACAGATGTTTCTCCCTATTCTCACTTTCAATCTGCAGGTGTTTTTAGGTCGAAAATGAGTCTCTTGGGGATGCCTGGGTGGTGCAGTTAGTTAAGCGTCTGCCTTCAGCTCAAGTCATGATCAGGGTCCTGAGATCGAGCCCCGAGTTGGCTCCCTGCTCAGCGAGGAGTCTGCTTCTCCCTCTCCGTCTGCTCCTCCCTCTGCTAGTGCTTTCTCTCATTCTCTCTCTCAAAAAAATGAAGTCTTAAAAAAACAAAAATAAAAATAAATAAAATGGGTCTCTTGCGGGGACCTGGGTGCTGCAGTTGGTTAAGCTGCTGCCTCTTGGTTTTGGCTCAGGGTGTGATCTCAGGGTCATGAAATTGAGCCCCGCATCAGGCTCCTCACTCAGCGAAGTCAGTCTGCTTGGGCATCTCTCTCTCTCCCCACCACCCCCTGCCCCACCTGGCTCTCTCTCTCAAATAAAAAATATTTTTTTTTTTTTAAAAATGGGTCTCTTGTTGGCAGCATATAGATAGGTCTTGGTTATTTTTATCCATTCGTCACCCCATGTCTTTTGATTGAAGCATGTAGTCGATTTATATTCAAGGTAACTATTGATAGATATGTATTTATTGGATGTTATTACTTGTTTTGTGGTTGTTTCTGAAGATTTTCTTTGATCCTTTCTTGTCCTTCTTTAGTGTGTTGCTGATTTTCTTCAGCATTATATTTGGATTCCTTTCTCTTGATTCTTTGCATATTTATTAGTGGTTTTTTTTTTTT
>NC_048227.1:94890558-94891077 GCF_002007445.2 Ailuropoda melanoleuca | reverse complement strand
CTCGATCCCATAACGCCGGGATCACGCCCTGAGCCGAAGGCAGACGCTTAACCGCTGTGCCACCCAGGCGCCCCTTATTAGTGGTTTTTGATATAAGCTTACCATTAGTTTTGTATGTAACCTATTCTGCATAGAGCAGTCTATATTAAGTTAATGGTCATTTAAGTTTGAACCCATTCTTTTCTCCTCTCCTCCCCATCTTTTAGGCATATGTTATTATATACATATAATTTTTTTATTTTTTATTTTTATTTTTGGTGAGTTCCTTGACTGAGTTTTTACAGAAACAGAACTGCCTTAAGCACCAGCAATTGCACTACTGGTTATTTACTCAAAGGATCCAAGAACACTAATTCAAAGGGATCCATGCAGCCCAATGTTTATAGCAGCATTATTTACAATAGCCAAGATCTAGACACAGCCCAAGTGTCCATCAATCCATCAATTAATGAACAAATAAAGATGTGGGATTTATATATATGAATAATAAATTTATATATATATATATATATATATATA
>NC_048227.1:94846760-94890372 GCF_002007445.2 Ailuropoda melanoleuca | reverse complement strand
GTTTTATATATATATATATATATATATATATATATATAATGGACTATTACTCAGCCATAAAAAAAAAAATAATCTTGCCATTTGTGAAGACCTCGATGGAGCTACAGAGTATAATACTAAGCAAAATTAGTCAGAGAAAGAAAAATACTACACGATTTCACTCATATGTGGAATTTAAGGAACAAAGCAAACAAGCAGAGGGAAAAAATAAGAGAGAGAGAGAGAAATCAAGCAACAGGCTCTTAATTTTAGAGAACAAACTAATGGTTGCCAGAGGGGAGGAGGATGGGGGAGGGGTGAGATAGGTGATAGGGATTAAGGGGAGCCCTGGGTGGTGCGTGGAAGATTTGAATCACTGTATTGTACAGCTGACACTAATATAACACGGTGTGTTAACTAACTGGAATTAAAATAAAGGCTTAAAAAAACAAAAGAGTCACAACTTACAAACTAGATTGGATTCATTCCTTAATGCCCACCTCATACTTCATCTCCAAATGAAATTAACCACTTCCTCCAGCACATAGACATTCTTTCCTCTGAATTCTTAAAGCATTTTAAGTTTGTGAGTTGAATAATCTGGTTTATATAGCTCTTTTCTTTCCTTCACCTCTTAGACTCCCTGAGACTACCCCCCCACCTATGCTCCCTCCTGCCCACCATACTGTATCACAACAGGACAATTAAAATCCCCAAATGCTTTCTTCTGCTCTCTCACTGGTTTGTCTCTTGGGTTCTTCCAGGCACCCTGGGAAAGGTTAAGTGACTTGCAGAGTAGGATCTGGGGGGAAAGGAGGGATAATAGAACTGTGCCCTTTCAGTTAAGACTAAATTTGCCTGCAATGACAAAAACCCAAAATAACAGTGGCTTAAATTAATAGACATGTATTTCTCTTTCACATAAAAGAATGGAGCTTGGCAGTCCAGAGCAGAGGTTGTGCCATACACAGATCTCTGGGTTTCCTCCATCTTGTAGCTCTTCCCCGAGGGACTTCCATTCCCAATCCCACCTCATGATTCCAGAAAGTTGCCAAAGCACCAACAGGCAGGAAAGTGGAAGGGATGACTATGGTATTGTTCTTTTCCTTTAAGAATCCTCCCCAGAAGTTGCACTTGTCATGTCTATTTTCATCCCATTGGACAGAGTTTAGTCACATTGAGCTGCAAGAGATTCTGGGAAATGTAGTCTAGATTCCAGGTGGCTGTAGTCCCAGCTAGGAGGGGCAGGGGGAGTTGTCTTACTAAGGATGGGGAAATGGATAAGGGGGTTGCTGAGAGTCTCTGTCACTGTCCCCTGGGTCTTTTCTGCTCTCTAGTTGCTCAGCGCACCATTTTAGATTGTTGTTGATTGTTTCATATTTGGGTTCTCTTTCCCGGATAGTCTGTGAAGTGCTGGTGGGCAAAAGTTGTCTTCAATTCTGCTTTCTCAGCTCCTTGGATTGTGCTTTTTACGTTCGATCTTCATGATCATACGTCTATATTTGGTAAGGAGAGGGGGATTTGTAACAGGAAACCAAAAGCTAAGTGTTATACAGCTTAATTATTCCTCCAAAGACACCACTCAGCCTGAAGCCAGGCCCAGCATCTTGCTTAGGCTTTGAAATCACACAGTTCAGTTCTAGAAACCTGACTTTACTTCCTTTGAGCCGATGGTCATCAGAGAAAAGAGCAAGTAAAGCTCTTTGAGCCTGATTTTGCTTATTTACTAAAATAGGGACAATACCTTCCTTTCAGTGTTGTGAGAATTCCAAAGACAATTTGTGTAAAGGCCCAGCACATTATGGAGTTCCTTTATTCCCTTCTTTAATCTGCAGCAAGTGATAATGGGTTGGGAGTTGGTCTGTAGCTGGAGGCCTTCCAGCTACAGTTAGATGTGCACGCATCTAACTCAGCAGATCCGGATGATTCCAGTCCAGGGGAAATGAATATTCTAGGCCAGGTGAAATATGTCATCTCTTTTCTCTGACTGCTGCATTTAAGACTTAATCTTTGTCCTTCAAGGGCAAAACAAAGGATGGGCCAAAATATAATCACAATGTTAACATAGGAAGTATCCAGGCGTGGGCACGTGATTGAATAAGTAGCATCTATTGGAAGATTTCTTCTGCCATGACTTGCAAACAGCAACTGTAACTTAATTTTGCAGGAAAGTTGCAGACACAGTCTTGTTGACTTTGTACCCACCTCTACTGGAACATCAACATGTCATTTCCCAGGCAACCTTCGGCAAGTTGTTTAGAAGGCTCTTGAAGCTTGAATAGAGAATGCTCTTGGTCCCCAAACTTCGGAATCATAAAAGGATTAACCGTTGGTCAGAAAAATCTTCTGGGGCACCTGGGTGGCTCAGTCCTTAAGCGTCTGCCTTCGGCTCAGGGCGGGATCCCGGAGTCCTGGGATCGAGCCCCGCATTGGGCTCCCTGCTCTGCCGGGAGCCTGATTCTTCCTCTCCCACTCTCCCTGCTTGTGTTCCCTCTCTCGCTGGCTGTCTCTCTGTCAAATAAATAATAAAATCTGGAAAAAAAAAAAAAAGAAAAATCTTCTCCTTCTTCTAAACATTTCTCTAAATGAGTCCACAGATTAATTTTTTGCTTAATTCGCATTTAAGTCAGGTTTATACCCAGAGATGAGAAATGATCTCTCCCCCCCCCCGCCCCCCAGTCAAGCATCTCTTTTCTGTATTTGAGAGCAGGGCTATATCCATCGGACATGAGCCAGTCCTCACAAGCTTGTCTCAACTCAGAAGAGATCCAAACATGGCTCATGTTTAGAAGAAGGGAACTCCTCACTACACGGACATTCCAGCTTCGATGCAGCCAGGGGCCAGATCGTTTATACAGATAAGTGCTGCACCTTTGCCTGGTACTCTCATTCCTTCCAGCACTTCACTTCTCTTCTTTCCTTTAAGCATCTTAAGACTCGCCTAATTTAGCATGAGGCACTTGGAAAGCTCTTTCCTGCACCATCCCTCTTAAAGCCCTCCCATGATTGTGATTACTGTTGCTCTTTCATGTGCAGAAACGGCCACATTTGTGACCCAAGCGTGCCTAGGCACCTGCAGGTTCCTCTCATGCTCTGTTCTCTGTGACTTCCTGGCACCATTCAGCTCCCCTCCTCGCCTGCATAGTTTGCTCAGCAAAGCCAAGGGGCTCTCTTAGGAGGAAGAGTTTTGTGTTGGGCTAGACACATCTAATCCTTTGTTTATTTTATTTATTTATTATTTATTTATTTATTTATTTATTTATTTTTAAAGATTTTATTTTATTTATTTGACAGAGATAGGGACAGCCAGCGAGAGAGGGAACACAAGCAGGGGGAGTGGGAGAGAAAGAAGCAGGCTCTTAGCGGAGGAGCCTGATGTGGGGCTCGATCCCATAACGCCGGGATCACGCCCTGAGCCGAAGGCAGACGCTTAACGGCTGTGCCACCCAGGCGCCCCTGTTTATTTTATTTTTTAAAAATTAATCTGCCCTGGTATCTTTGGCTTTTGTGATTGCCCTTCTTCCACATCCCATGTGACTCTAGCACGGTTGTCAATGACAAAGCCCAAGCTGTGACTCGCGTTGTCCAACGTTCCCCATTCCTTACAACAGGGACGAGCTGAGATGCCCGCACAGGCGGGCTAGATCATGTTAAGGGACTGAGATGGATGCGGGAGGAGAGGCGATTCTCTCTTGCCTCTGGGACTGCAGCCTGAAGGGACCATAAACCCAACATGCCAGTGGCCATCTCTCTCACTGTGCAGAAAGAGCCTGCCTGAGAAGGGAAGAGTAGAGAAGAAAACAGACTGAGAGAGCCCAGTGCCCAACAGGTGGCTCATCCAAGTCTGAATTTTTCATAAACAGGAGACAATAGACTTCATTTATGCTAAATTCATATGCAGTCGCTGATGCTTATAACAGGAAGCGTCTAATATATAGGACTTACAGATAATCTTTATTTTTCCTTCTCCTTTTGTCAAGCACATCTCTTCTGTATTTTAGGCCAAGTCTCTATCCATCACACATGATCCTGTGCTATTTGGGGCACACACATATGAAATATTCATAGGCAGGAGGCTATATCTCTCTTCACTTCAATGCAGACCTGGATTACCTCTTTGTTTAAAGGCTTACTTGAAAGGTTGCAAGGTTTTCTTATGCATGCGTATTGCCATTTCAATTTTGTGAACTCATGGATGGTAGCGTGCATGTGTTTATGTTTTTGGCATGCCTGGACACTGCCCAGCCTATGGCAGGTACAAAATCCCTTACCCAAAGCCCTGGGGGCCCTTTGTGTTTCAGACTTCAGAATATTTTGGATTTTAGAAAGGTGACACAGCGTATAAAACTCCCCAGGAGGGCCACAAGGAAGTTCCCGTTGCCGTGCAGTGATCTATTTGCATATGATATGAATATTAACACTAATTAAGACTGACTAGCCTCCTGTTATTGCAGGTCAAGGTTTATTACCAAATGAGCTTTAAATATCTTTGTGTTTTGGAGCTTTCGGGTTTTAGAATTGTGGGTTGGGCTTTGTGTCCCTGCTCTCTGCCCTCGTCATCCTTCACAGAGCAGAGACTAAATTCTGGCTGGGGTGAAACCAAGAAGCCCCTCCCGAGGATCTTTTTATATTTTACCTAAAATTCAATGGCAGTATAAATAGATAGTAGATGTTCGGAATAAAGCTATTACACACACAGGTGCACACAGGAACACACACACGTATGTCCAAAGACATAAGGGAAGAAATAAACCTCACTGTTAGCTTTAACGATAGTTTTCTGCAGGTAGAGGGATTATGGATGAGTTTTGTTATTTTCTCTGTGTTTTTCTGTGTTTTTGAAGTTTCTGCTTTAAACATCTCATTTTCTTGGGGCACCTGGCTGGCTCAGTCTATGGAGCGTGAGACTCTTAATCTTGGGATTGTGAGCTCGAGCCCTACATTGGGTTGGAGATTACTTAAAAACAAAATCTTCGAGAAAAGAAAAGAAAAGAAAAGAAAAAAGAAAAGAAAAGAAAAGAAAAGAAAAGAAAAAAGGCTTCTCTTGGATTATACCATCTTTAACTAGCCATCTTTTTTTGTCCCTTTGTTTCTAATATTTATGCATCTTTATTTCCCAGGTCTGATTTCATTTGCTGGGCTTACAAAAGAGTATTGAGTAATACTATGATAGGGATCATTCATGCCTTATTCCTGACTTCAGTGGGAAAGAACGCATTTATAGAATTAAAAATTATATGAATATTAGTTCTTAAAGCTTTTGTAATTTTTTAGGTATACCATATAGGAATTTAAATGGAATAGATAAAGGATCTTTCCAAGTAAAAGGATCCAAACAAGGGTATAATACAAACTACTTTATAGTTATAGTCTGCCCCACTGATTTTCCTTTTTTTTTTTTTTAAGATTTTATTTATTTATTTGACAGAGACAGTGAGAGAGGGAACACAAGCAGGGGGAGTGGGAGAGGAAGAAGCAGGCTCGCAGCGGAGGAGCCTGATGTGGGGCTCAATCCCAGAACGCTGGGATCACGCCCTGAGCTGAAGGCAGACGCCTAACGACTGCGCCACCCAGGCTCCCCTGACCCACTGATTTTCCAGAGGATAGACAGCTGAATCTGGACATAGGACGTCAATAACCATCCAAAGACTGATTTAAGTTTTCTTTAACTATATGTGGAAGAATTAGTTTTATAAAATAAGTTCAAGAAAATATAACCTGAAAGCTAAAATAAAAATATTTATTGAAGAGGAATGGGGAGAACAAGGTAAGTTTACAAATATAACTGCAGTAAAGTACTTCAGAAGGGTATCGGGGAAACTAACAAAACAAACAAAAACCCCACTTCAGGAAAAGTTCTAGATAGAGCCAAGAAGAGTAAACAAAGTAGCAAAACAACCATAAAAACAGCAAAACCTCATAAAATTCCGGAAAAATATCTCCTGTGTTAATGATTAAGGAACAGAATATTTCAAAACTGTGTTAGGAAAGTAAGATACATTTAAGATCAGTTCAAAGTTTCTAAGAACAGAGCGAAAGGAAAGACAGAAAATGAGAAAGAAAAATGTGTTTCACTGCCCCCCACAAGAATGAACTGTTCCGGGTGCACCACACATGGGCTGAGTGGCGGCTGTGTGGAGGGAGAAAGTTCTGGTACAGGGATGGCCTGTGTCTCTGATGCAAGTTCCAATTCCTGCCCTTCCCTCACCCCCTCCCGCACCACCGGGACTTATTCTGGGCTCCTCATAGCATCTTGCAATCCAGAAGGGAGCCAGAAATATTAACAAAGAAATTACTTCCCACTAAATTGCCTCCCCCCGACACTAAACTGCCTTTTATTCCAGGATGATTTGTGTAAATAGAATCAGGTTCTGTAGAATCATGCAGATGAGAACATTTTAAAAAGAAAGCAAAATTCTCTTTTGAGGGAAACTTTGCTACACAATGCAGAGACCAGCTATTTTTGGATCACAGGATACTTTTATACTTAAAGGAGAGACTATCTTGTTTCCTGTAGGGCAGTTTACAGAAAATTTTCACTATTTTAAAAAAGTTTTTTTTAAAGATTTTATTTTATTTGAGAGAGAGAGAGAGCGCACAGGTGCGAGCACGAGGGGGAGGGTCAGAGAGGGGAGGGCAGAGGAGGGAGGGAGAAGCAGATTCCCTGCTGAGCAGGGAGCCCAACGTAGGACTCCATCCCAGGACCCTGGGATTATGATCAAGGCAGACACTTAACCGACTGAGCCACCCAGGTGCCTGCAAATTTTCACTATTTAAAAGTGGTTGCTTATTGTTTCACTTGCTTTCTGCAAATCATTTTCCTAGCTCCACCTATTATCATGCTAACATGATAACTTTTAGCATTTAAAGTGTTAAGTTTTGGCATATCCGAAGTATCCATGGCCACGGTATTGTCACTTGCTATCAGAGGACTTATTTTGCCTGGAAAATTCAGGTTTTAGCTCTTTCCAGAAGCAGCACACTTTAGGAGAGAAAGCTCTGGTCCAACTCCAAAAGATCCAAAGAATGGGATGAAGTCCACCTACAAGCAAATGCGTTAAACGTTTACACCCAACCACCCCTGGGCCACCGGGCAGGGCCTCACTGTCACGGGGCCACGGGGAGAGGAAGAGAAGTGGTCTGCCTCCCATCTTCTCCCCTGTCCTCCAGAGCCTGTGAATGGATTCCATTCTTCAGAAGCAGGACTGGATGGCTCGGGGCTGAGGGCTAGAGGCTCATCTGGACGCTGAGCCTGGCTGCGAACAAGAGCAATGGACGATATCCAGTTTGGGGATTGTCTTGGAAGCTGGAAGAATACGAATCCCCATTAAGGGAAGAAGGAAAGAAGCCAGCCCCCTCCTGAAGAGTATTCATCTATGGATGGCTATGAGCATTAAGCAAAAAATAAACGGGACCACTTCTAGATATGTGCCCAAAAGAACTGAAAGCAGGGACTCGGATATTTGTACACCAATGTTCATAGCAGCACTCTTCGCAGGAGCCAAAAGTGGACACAGTCCAAATGTCCATCAGCAGATGAATGGATAAACAGAGTATGGTAGATACATACAACGGAAGGTTATCCAGCCATGAAAAAGAATGAAATTCACATCCAGGCTACGTTGTGGAAACTTGAAGACGTGTTACATGGAATAAGCCAAATGTAAAAGGATAAATACTGCACGATTGTACTTATCTGAGGGATCTAGAAGAGGCAAGTTCACAGTGCTAGAAAGTAGAGATTACTAGTGACTGGGAGGGGGAGGAAATGGGAGTTATTGTTTAACGGGGACAGAGCTTCTGTTTGGGATGATGAAAAAGTTCTGGAGACGGATGGTGGTGATGGTTGCACAACAACGTGAAATAATAAATGCCACTGCGTTTGTACCTGAAAATAGTTAAAATGCTAAATTTTATGTTATGTATATTTTACCATAATCAAAGTGAAAACAAAGGCAATAAATACTCAAAACCTTAAAAAAAAAAAAGGACAAAACCAGCTCATAGTTCTTACGCCCACCCATCAGAGGAATGCTGCCCAGTGAATGCTAGTTTCTCTTTCTTCTCTCTTGCTTCTTCTTCCTCCACCTTCCCAACCCCCCCACCTTCTCCCACGCGGAGCTCTCAGTATAGTATCATACTCTGGGACACTCCATATATTCCATTTAATCTTACCTCAGAGGAAGCTGCTCTTAAACATCCTCAAAAGGGGTTGCAGAGTAGTTGCAGGACTTCATTCCAGTAACTTCCTTTCTATCTCTGGCATCATCATTGTCTCCCTTTCTACTAGGTCATTCCCATAAATAGACCCATGAGTGCCCCATCATTAAAACAACCAATCGACCAACCGAACAAAAAGTCCTGAGTCCATGTTGCTCTCTAGCAACTGCCCCGATTCTTTGCTTTGACTCACAGCAAAAGTTCTTCGAAATTGCCCATCCTGTTTAACCACAGCCCTGTCCTCAGCCCTTACCATTTGGCCTCCTTCTCCGCCACACAACTGAAATGACTGGTGTCAGGATTGCCAGTGATTCCCATTTGGCCAAAACCAGGGGTGGGGCCTCATTTCCTCGGCCTCACTGTAGCATTTAGTGGTGGACCACTTCCTCCTGAAACACCATCTTTTCTGGTTTTTGTTTTTGTGTTTTCACCACTCTCTCCTGGTTTTACTCCTATTACATTGACTCTTCCTTTTTGGTCTCCTTTGCTGGCTCTCTCTCCTGGGCTTGACAGTTTGAAGCCCCTTTTCTTTTCTCTGTTTTTGCCCTCAGTGATCTCACCCTGTTTCACGGCTATAAATGCCATCTGATGCTGATGACTTCCAAATTTATATGTCTAGTTGACCCATCTCTTGAACACCAGACTCATCAATTCAATAGCCTTCTGGACTTCTCCAAGACTGTTTGACAGGCATCTCAAATTTAAGAGGTCTCAAATGGAAATTTTTAAAAAGATTTATGTATTTATTTATTAGAGAGAGAGAATGAGTGCAGGAGCAGGGGGAGGGGGAGGAGAGAGAATCTCAAGCAGATTCCCCGCTCAGTGTGGAGCCTGACTTGGGGTTTGATCCCATGACCGAAGATCGTGACCCGAGCCGAAACCAAGATTTAGACGCTCAACCAACTGAGCCACCCAGGTGCTCTGAAATGGAATTTTTAATCCATCCTAACCTTCCTGGTCACAAACACACCCTTCCTTTATCTTTCCCATCTTCGTTAATGTGGCCGCCATCCACTCAGATGTCCAAACCAAAGTCCTACAGATCTGAAATCTGCTTCAAACCCTCCTGGGGCTTCTTCTTGCCATCAGAATAAACGGGACTTACTCTAGACAGAGTCTGTGAGGCAGATGCAAAGTGGCCCATGCCCACCTGTGACAAGGTTCGGCATACCTTTGCCTTCTCTGTGCGCTCCCGCGGTGGGGGGGTGTCTCCCTGTCCCCAGGCCACACTGAGCTCAGTCCTGCCCTTGTACCAGCTGTTTCCACTGCCCGGAAGACCCTTTTCCTGGGTGTTTGCGATGGATTCTTTCTCATCATTTATGTCACTTCTCAAATGACATCATTCTAGAGAAGACTTGCGTTACCTTCCAGCCGGACATCATGCTCCGCCCACTTTCCTATTGTATTACTCTTTTATTTCCTCACAATTCATCATCACCTGCAATGATCTTGTGTATGATCTGCACTGTTTTTTAAATTTTAGGTTCTCCGATCGGAATGTAAGTTCCATGAGACCAAGGATGTCATCTGTCCTGTTTACTGCTATACCCCTGGCGACGAAAACACGCCTGGAGCTTGGTAGGTGCTTAATAAAAATCTGTAAATGAATGAATGAATAAGTAATTCTCTACTTTCAGAGATATATGGCTCATTGTCCTAGGCTTCCCATCACCGGGCACCATGCTGACCCCGAGGTCTGTGTTGGAGTCAGCAGCCTGGGCAAGCAGATCTGTCTCAGGATCCTGGTGGGGGGTGGTGGTGAGCACAGCAGATAAAACATACATGAACATTCATGCCACGGTTTTGAAGTTTACATGCCCTTTTCCTTGACAAGGTAGAGTAGGCAGGGCTGGTGGTCTCCTAGGCCTCTGTGTCTGTAATGCTCCCTGTGATGAACTCACAAAGAAGGATCTTCTGTAGAATTATGGCTCAAAAACCCCACCTTCAGATGCTCTCCCTGCTGGCTGGTGTCTTGGACTTGAAATCATGTTGTCTGCATGCATCTCAGCAACCTGCGTAGGAAGCTGGTGAGGCAAACCCCCCCAGAACTGGTTTGGAAATGTTTCTTTTTCACTTTAAACCATTCTTTATTTGTTTGGTGAAACCGGGAGGGAGTGATAGGGAAAATGAACAATGAATACCAGAATCTGAAATACCAGGCCCTGGAAAAGACTGATGATGTCTGCCTGGGTCCTGCCAAACAGTAAAGAGGTAATCAATCCCCGTGAGGTTAAATAGGACGGTAATCTGCGGTAGCTGTGAGCATGGCAGCGCCATGAGGACCCCTGCTTGGACGATGATGATTTTCCTAGACCCCAGTCTGAGGACATGCTAGTGACCTGTAGTCTCTGGTCCTGTGGACCTGGACACTCACGGCAGATGGTCAGGGAGTTACTGAACGCCGAGCAGCTGCAGACGCGGGTGCCTATCTGTGATAGCATCTCGTCGGATCCTGACCAAGATCGCCAGTCCTAGGAGACAGTGCTATTTTTAGCTTCCACTTTAAACCTGAGGACGCCAAGTCATAGGATGAGTAACCCACTTAAGGTCATGTAAGAGGTAAGAAGCCACCTTTCCATGAACTGTTGTGCATGGACCCAGATGACTGTGGGGAGGCTTGAGGTTCTCATGAGCTCCACGGAATTGTATGTGAAAATTTTCACCGTAAGCAAATATGTGTAGAGAGAGGGCCTACAACCCTCATCAGATTTTCTAAAGGAGTGTGACCTTGAAAAATTAAGAACCAGGAAGATGGAGGAGAGAGGAAAGGACAAAAGGTTATCATTTGGCCTAGAGCAGTTTCTATGCTTTTTTGAAGGGAGGGAGGGCCGGATTTAATACTGACCTACTTACCAAGAAAAAGACTATTTTGAGCTTTACTTTCTTCAGTGTGTGTAAGGAAAAAGGAAAACCATTGGTAAGCTGAAGATGCTTTTTAAAATTACATCCTTTCCCTGAGAACCAACATCTAACATAAACTATTCTCAAGGGCACTGAGTTCAGTCCTCCGCTCTCCTCAGAATGCTGAGACATAGTATTTCTTTTCCCTTTGGTGTTGAAATGGAAAAATGCATGTAACTTTGTTTCTCTCAGAATAAAAGCCTAAGATATGTGGAAGTTCCTTGGTAGAGGCATATTTCTTTCTTTCTCTTTCTTTCTTTCTTTTAAGATTTATTTATTTATTTTTAGAGAGAGTGTGAGACTGTGTGGGGTGGGGGGCAGAGCAAGAGGGACAGAATCTCAAGCAGACTCTGTTCTGAATGTGAGCCCAACATGGGGCTTGATCTCACGACCCTGAGATCATGACCTGAGCCGAAACTGAGTGTCAGATGCTCAACCGACTGAGCCACCCAGGTGCCCTGGTGGAGGAATATATCTTGAATATATGTCACTTGCTAGGCTTTCTGCTTTGACTGAGGCCATGAACATGTAGGGAAGACAGTTCCTGATTCCATGGTTTAATACTTGGTAGGGGAAACATATGTAAGTGCATGATTTTCTTACTTTGAGTTCCTAAGAATCAGTATAAAAGACTAACTGCTCAGTGAAAAGGGGGCAAAGGATATGAAAAGATGAGCCGTATACACACACAAAATTCACGTGATCCTTAACCGTGAAACTTTGCTTTACTTCATTCATAACAGGAAATACACAAAGTGTAAGTAAAACGAAATTGCATTGCTTACCAATTTGATTGGGAAAGGTAAAAAAATTCATAACTACTGTGTTGGTGAGGGATTGGGGAAAAGACACGATCGCAAGTGTAACTGGTGGGAATATACATGAGTACAACATTTATGGAAAGCCATTTATTCATCAAAATATAGAGTCAAAGAGACAAAAAGGAGCCAATGGAAAGAATTTCCAAAGTTTGAACAATCTGAGCAACACAGTAAATAAAATAGTGTTGGATTATAACCTAAAATAAACACCCACGAGTCCACACTGATGCAGCATAATGCCCAAGATCTTCAGTGTGGGCTGCATATACTGACTTCCTTCCAGAGAGCACCGTATGGAAAGGGGCGGGGAGTCACTTCAGAGCAGAGAAGCCTGACACAGAGCATCACCACTAGGTGACCGTGCTCAACACCAACAGTGATGAGTTATGTCGACGGTACATACACTGGACGTGACATGATAAAAATAACACTTTACCTCTTCTTCCCCCCAAAACCCATAACCCCATTGTAGCCATAAGAAAAACATCACACAAATCCCAATAGAGGGATTTTCTACGAAAATACCTGAGCAATACTCCTCCGTATATTTCTAAGAAATTTCTAAGCAAAGGACGGAAATTGCTGACTAGTGACAAGTAACGGGTTCAGTGGGTAACAATGGCATCTGGCTGCAGTGGGCAACTCTACTTGTCAGTGACAGTGATCAGCGTGCTTCGCTTTTTCCCCCGAAGCAGCCTGTCGCAGGAGTATAGAAAAAAGGGTGGATCGATCCTGAACTTGGACAGTGAGTGGGATGGATGGACTGAGGGTTCTGGGCGTTGAGAGCAGAGAGCAGTCAAGGGAAGTGGTAGCAGGGAGGGGAAGTCAATAAACCCGGGTGGAGCTCCATGCTGCGGGCAAGGGAGGGGCCGAGGGTTGGCTCTGGATTTGGTGGAAGGGGATCAGAATGAAATTCCAGTTCTGGTCAAAGTGTGCGCTCTCCAAGTGTGAGGTTTGAGGGCCACGCCTTAATAAACTTGGTACATTGACACAGTGTTAAGTAGCTCTTAACATTAAGGTAAATGGGAAAAGCAGAGGTAAGAGATGGTAAATACAGGGTGGTTGAGAAATGTTAAATAATCCTGTTTGGTTTCAATGGAAGGTCTAGGGATGGACTGTTGTGCATATCTGGGAAAGATAAGAGGGGGCCATATTGGGCCAAGTGTCTGCACACAGTGTGAATAACAACTTCTTATTCAAGTCCAACTTCCTACTGATGGAGGACAGTGGGCTGAAAGGCAGGCTGGGACGAGCCCCCCCCCCGCCCCCAAGAGGAAACTACCCTTAAAAGGAATAAAAGGGAAAAGACCCCATCCTGTTATTCTAGGCTTTACTCCGTGCCCCAGCTTTAAGTCTTCCTACTGGAAGGACTTACAACTTGTATGTGACAGAAAGAAGGGAATGGCATTGGGTGTCCTAACCCAGCTTGAAGGCCAGTGGGATATTTACACAAAGAGCTGGATCTGGTGGCCTGTGGCTGCCGGCCTACCTTAGGGCAGTGGCAATCACCCATCCTCTTGATTCCCGAGGCTACAAAACACCACCCAGGAAGGAGCCCTCCGCCCTTTCCCACGTGAACAACTATCTAATTGGTAGATGAGTGTGTGGACAAAAACTTGATTGGGTGACAGCCACAAGGAGGGTTAGTCAGATGAAAACAGCTGACACCCAAGAGCCCATAGAAACCTCTAGATTTAACCTTCAAATCGGCAACCCTCTCAGGTCGTCTCCCTCTTTGGGAACTTTCTACTCTTGCTCAATAAACTTGGCTTTGCTGCCCACCACTCTTCATCTGGGCTACCTCTTCATTCTTCAAAGCAGCGTGACCAAGAAGCATGGGCACCAAAGGAAAAGAAATCCTGCCATCCTGTCAGAGGGTGGAGGTTAGGATGAAGGTCACTGGGGTAGACTGAAAGATTCGGGGTGATGGACCACTGTCCTGTTTTCTGCAGCAGGTCAGTGGTGTTAAGAAGAAAGTGAGAGGCGCTGCTCGACAGGAAGAAGGGTGTAAGACCATTCACAACCAAATGAAATACGTGGCTCTTTTTTACCTGTTGACTCAAGCCAACCAACCAAAAATGAGAGTTTTGAGAAATAGGGGAAATCTGAAATGGACTGTGGTTTCGATAATATTAAGGAATAACTTAATTTTTTTTTAGGAGTGACAGTGAAACTCCAATTGTGTAGAACATGTCTGTGTTTTTCGAGATGCTTCCTGAAGTGTGAGGGACTGGAATGACACGGTGTCTGGGATTTGCTGTAAGAAAGAGCAAAATACAGGATATAGGTGAAGAAATGTGGAAAGCTGGATAATTGCTGAGTCTGGGGTTTTGTAATATGCTCTCTATTTCTGGGTCTGTTTGAAAATTTTCATAATAAATTTTTTAAAATAACAGCGGAACGAAGATTCGGGTCGGGAATACCGTGGGAGTCATCCCACCTGTAATCCCAGAGGGGCCAGGGCCTCGGGCGACACCGCCATGGGCAGCTAGGCAGGATGGCAGGGTAGGTGGTGAGGTGGGTGGGCTGCCCTTCTTTCCAAGACAGAGCCAGGGTGGTCTGTGGTCATAACTTGGAGTTGAGAAGAGGAGCTGACCCCCATAGGACCCATTTTCTCCTCTTTACTCAATGGCTGGGAAAGCCCAAGGCTCTTTCTTTCGGCATCACACCCAGCTCCCCAGCCCACGGAGGACGCCAGCCCACAGGGGATGGGCCGAGCGGCAGGAAACAGAAGCCCCCACTCCACTGCGTGTTTGTGGCTACTTAGCAGTCCTTGCTACTCCAGGATGGGAGTGTGATCAACAGTGGTTATGGGCAAAGTTTGTGGTGTTTGTGTTTCCCAAGATCAAAACTCTATCTCCCCTCTGTGAACATAAGCCATCAAAAGCTGATCTGTATTTAATTTTCTCTGGGTGGTCCTGGGCTGACATCTTGCCCTTTTGTCTCACCCTAGGAACTAGGGACCCAATCTTTTGTTCCATCTGCTTCTAAGATAGCATGCCTCCCCGCTGCTGGCCTGGCCTGGGATTCTGCGTTCTGAAACTTCCTCTAATGTTACAGGGAACAAGAGATCCTTACATTTCCTGGTGAGCCTTCTGGGCGAAGAGCATGTGTCCTGGGCACATTCCTGCACCATCGGTCTGCATTCACGAGAAAGCTGCAGAGCGTGAGCCAGGCTTAAGTGTGGCCCTTTGCTGCCCCCACTTCTGAAGGCTCCCCTAGATTGGAGAGCCTGTCCTGCCACTTGAAAGGCAGTAAACCCCTCTTTGGGGTGAGTGAGTAGATTTTGATGGCCGGTGAGCTGGCTGGGGTTCCCAGCGAACAGACAGTGCCTGCCCTGTGGAGGCTTTTCCCAGAGGTGGAATTGGGGGACCGGGGAGAGGGGCAGGGGTCAACACAAAAAGTTGTGATAACAGCTCTGGGGAGCCAGAGCTCACCGTGTTTTGAAAGCACCTTGGCACGTTTGAACGCTTCGGGAAGGCTGCTCCTCCTTCTTCAGTAAGAAGCACAGATGACTGACCAGTCGACCCCTCTGGTGGAATGTGTATCTCTTGGCATCTGCAAGGTGGGGCTACCCCAGAAATGCAGAAATTGCACAGGGCTACGGGCTCAGTGACCCATCACAAGTCACAGGGCACGAGGGGGTCGGGGGAGAACGCAGGAAGTTCAAGTGTCCCTCCTCTCTGTACTTCTCACCCCGGAGCCATTCCCCCCACCTCATGAGGAATGTATTTCTGCTTTTTACGTACCTTCTAGCACTTTCGGGCTCTGGGAAAAATAATGTTTGAGACGGAGCAGCCATTTGAAACCTCATATCATTATCCTTCTTTTCATTGCCGTGGAAGTCTGTTCCTATCAAAAATCCTCAGAAGGCTGGGGGCACCTGGCTGGCTCCGTCGGTAGAGCGTATAAATCCTGACCTCAGGGTTGTGAGTATGAGCCCCATGTTAGTGTAGAGATTACTTAAAAAAAAAAAAAACTTTAAAAAAATCCTAAGAAGCTGGATCTAAATGATAAAACATAGCTAGTATGCAGAATTACTCTAATGTGGGCATCTTGAATTCATTACGCCTATGGCTTTATAGGGTATATTTAAAATGTATATACTAAAGTGAATATAAACTTTATGATTTATTTTGCCCAAGAGGAAGGAAAGGATGAGAGGAAATTAAAGCTGTGCCTGGGCACATTCACTGGGGCGGAGCCTCTCGAGACACCACGAATGCACTGAGATCCCAGCAGCCCGGACCCCGCCCCACCTGAGGACAGCCCTTCTCTGAGGGTGTGCTGAGTTCTTCCCAGGCTGACCATCACATTTTAAAAGGTTTCCAGTCCTTGTCAATTGAGAATCCCTTACCACGAAACCACCTGATAGCCTGGAGCAAAATTGTTTACATTTTTCAGGTCTATGGATGAAATTATACATCAAAAGGTCGGGATTGTTGCTCACCTGTGCCTGGCCATTTATCAGTCCTGCCTGAGCCTTCCTGGAGATGGGTTCAGAGATAAACTCATTCAGACATGACCATGAAATTTGAGGCTGAGAAAGCGGGCTTAAAAAGCTCCTCTTAAGCTCCCTTGTGTTTCAGGTGAGCCAGAAATCTGTGAACTTACTGACAGACGCTCTGACGACATGCAGGGCGATCCCAGGTCTCCCTGGCGTTCTGCCATTCTTTCAGTCCTCAAAGTCACTTGTGGTCCCTAAAAAAATCTGGATAAAATTAATTTGTACATGCTGGCTTTATGGATAAAAGAAATCAACCCATGTACAATGGCGACTGGCACATAATAAATGCTATATACTATTTATTTCAAAATCTGGTTTCAAAACAATGGGATCTGATCTGTCAAGCTATCATTCATCATCTACGGAGAGACTTCGGGTCTGAATCCTGGCCTTGCTACTTTGTAGCTGTGTCATGTCAGGCAAGTTGAAATCTTTGTCTCCGTGTCTTCACCTGTATGATATAAATAAGAATAGTACCTGGTAAGGCGGTTCTGAGGCTTACGAGTGAAGAGCAAGACTTCAAGAACAGAGTCGGCACGCAATAAGAGCTCTGCAGGTGTTCGCTATTACAATTGTTAAATCTGAAAAGACCTACGCTAAAACATTAATAGTAGCATTTCTGGGTGGTAGAATCATGGCTGTATCTGTTTAATTTTATGTTCTGTAAGGTTAAGCTTCCTCGAGGACTGGGGCCCGTTTCCCTGGTCTTCATACTCTTTGTGCCTAATCCCGTGCCCCGCCGACAGCAGCTGCTCAAAGTTAAACTCAGCGGTTAGGATTGCTCTGGCGAGGCTCTCTCCCAAATATCCATTTTTATTGTGCCATGCTTTCCCAACTATTAGGGAAGTTTCTGGAACCAAATAGGTCAAGTGAAATGAAATAAACAAAGCTTAGTAAATACCAATCAACAAGAATGTATTTCTTCCAAAACTGTGCGCCTTTTTCCAGACTCTTCCAGGGCTTCGATCCTCAGTGCTGGCCCCGCCCTCTCCAGGCGGGCCCCTCGGTAAGCCGGCCCTATGTGGTTTGCCATAAAAATAACAAACTACTAGTTAATCATCTGCATATGTAGCCCATGTACTGGTGGCCCCCTGGGAATGGAAGTAAATGAGATTTTATGGAAGTCAGATCTCTGGAGAGGCAGCGAAATTGGCAGTCAAAAAAACACAAACCGCAAAAAAGCAGGATTACAGTAAGAAAAGCGTGTATGCTGTGATTCCATGTGCATGTAACGTTACGTATGTAAGTCTGTATGTACATGGTGGACGGAATGTCTTAAAAACAGGGTAAGTGCTGGTTATCTCCGGGTGGTAGAATTTGGGGTGATGTTTTTTCTCCCTTTATACTTTTCTCTACACGGAAAAATATGCACATACGCACATATTATATGTGAGAAAAAGAAAAAGTACCCACATACTTCCAATGAAGGGCTCATCAAAGGGAACTTCTGTGTTCCACAGACTTCAAAATTTAACTGTAAAGATACCAACTCTGACGTCCCGTAGGGTTGCGAGCTTTAGCAAATAACAATACAGGATCCCCAGTTAAATCTGAAGTCTGAAAGGCAATGCTAAGTACTTTACCACACAACATTTGGGAGCTCGCCTCTCATCTTCTACAGAAAAGTAGGAAAAAGTGGCCACTACTCCTACTCTAATTTATATTTCTTTTTGTTCTTTTTTTCTGTAAGGAGGTTTTGTTTCACATGGTCAAAAATCATGCTGTGTATGTACGATTTTCATTTATGTACCAAGTTGGTGTTGTGTCCCTGTTATGGATCAGGCACTGGGCTAAGAATGGAGAATACCCCAGGGGTAACACACCATTGACTTTGCCTCCGCGAACATAAAATCATTTTTTTATTACATGTTTTTTTATATAAAACAACTGAAAGGAATGCATAATCTGTCGTTGAGTTGGTGTATTCCATTTTACGTAGCCCATCTTCTGTTCTGGGTTAACTCATTTACTCATTTACACACTGGCTCTTTGCTATTGTAAATAATACTGCTCTGAATGTCTTTGTGTATCAAGCTTTTCTCAAGTTTCAGCATTATTTTATTTTACTTTATTTTTTTAAAGATTTTATTTGAGAGAGAGACAGAGAAAGAGCATGAGCAGCGGGAGAGGCAAAGGGAGAGGGAGAAGCAGACTCCCTGCTGAGCCCAGGACCCAGAGATCATGACCTGAGCTAAAGGCAGACTCTTAACTGACTGAGCCACCCAGGCCTCCTACATTATTTTAAGATAGCTATGTAAAAATATTTTGAATCTAGGAATCTCATATTAATTTGTCTAAATAGGTTAATTGGCTAGAATGATGACAAAGTTTGTCTGCAGGTCTTGACTACTAATATATTTGATCATTTTTCCATATAGGTACTTACTAATTTTATTTGCTAGATTATCTATTTTTAGGGGTGAGGTCTTAATGATTTTTCTTATATACTTTATGATCTTTTATAAAAAGCCTATTAGCTTTGTGTCATAGTTGTCATTTGCATTTTTCAGCCTGTTGGTATTTTATTTTTGGTTATTGGGTTTTTTTTATTTTTGACCAAGAGCAATTTAACATCATATTTTGATGAACAGGAAAATCCGTTCATCTCTTGATCTCTTTGACTGCTTCTTGGTATAGAATGTCATTTTTCCATCCAGATGTTTACTACCTATTTAATTCTGTTTTATTAATTTTTTTAAATTTAAAAGTATATTAAAATCTTAAATCATTTGGAATTTATTTTGGTGTAGACTTACAGTGATTAGCTAATAGGATTTCTTTCCCAAATGACCTACCAATTATTCCCAAAGAAAACTCAACTTTTCTTTATCTTTCCTATTTATTTTTGTGATGAATTTTTATCATATATTTAATTTGATGTAAATAAAGTTTATCTCTGGACTTGATATAATATTCCTTTGATCTCTTTATAGTTGAATATCCTTATTGTATTGTTCTATGTGATAAAATCTAGTAGCAGTGTATTACAAGGTAGCATAGTATTAAATTACAAAGTATATGGAATGCAAATTATTCAGCTTTAGAATATATTTTTAAATGTTAGAGTTATTCTTCTTTTTTTTTTTAAGATTTTATTTATTTATTTGACAGAGATAGAGACAGCCAGTGAGAGAGGGAACACAAGCAGGGGGAGTGGGAGAGGAAGAAGCAGGCATAGTGGAGGAGCCTGATGTGGGGCTGGATCCCATAACGCCGGGATCACGCCCTGAGCCGAAGGCAGACGCTTAACGGCTGTGCCACCCAGGTGCCCCTAGAGTTATTCTTCTAACTCTAAACTCTTCTGTCTGAAAAAAGGTTCTGTAAAACCTGCATTGGGATTTGAGTTGAAAGAGAATGAAAGCTATAGAATTTGTTAAAATGGGCGTTTTTCTCCCCTTACCCAATTCTGCTGCTAAGTATGTTAACAAAATCTTAGATTGACCTCATTTTACATTTCTCTCTGTGGAAAGGGGAAGTGGCTGAGTCTCAGAGCTTGAGCAAGTGTTTCCCACGCAAATGTAGGTGGAGGGAATAGCGCACTGGTGGAGTGAGCAAATTGAGCCAAGGCATGGAGCTATGAGGCCAATGAACTCTGAAAGGTGCACCATGGCTGGGGTGAGAGGCAGCTCTTACAGGTCCTAGATTTCTGTCAGTGTGGTCCATTCAGAGCCCAGGCCAGTGAGGCCAGAGTCCAACTCCATGGTTCTGCTCCAAAGGCAGCTCTGACCTTGGCCGGTTCACCAAACGGAGATCACTGGGCTCTGAGGCTCTACAGACCAGAGTGGTTGGATCTGCCCTAAATAATTCCTACTACTGTAAAAATATAAGATATTTGTTTGTTTTCTGTTGAAGCATTATGTATATAAAATTATATATGCACATAACATGCAATATATATAAATTATATGTATAACAAATTATATAAAAGCAGAAAATGATGTAGCATTTTTAGGGAGTCTCTTCCTGCCCTTCCTCCTTTCTGCTGGCTGGAATGCAAACAAAAATGCAGACGCTAAGGCTTGAAAATCCATCTTGGCTCATAAAGTGGTGTTCAGGGTGGGTCGGCCACGGCAGAACAGCAGGGTCTGGGGCCTCTGACGATCACGGAGCTGTCATGTTGGCTCTCCAAGGCCTATCTACCGCCAGTCTTTCATGAGAGAGAAAAAGAGTTCTCTTCGTTTAAGCTACCATTATTTAATTGTAGTGCTGGTGTTCAGTGAGGTTGAACCTGATTCTAACTGATGCAAGATCTCTGTCGTGGGCTGAATTCAGGGCTGCCCACATTCATAAGCTGAAACGCTAACCCCCCGGGACCTTGGAATGTGACTGCATTTGGGGACAGGGTCTTAGAAGAGGTGAGGGAGTTAAAAATGAGGTCATTAGGGGTGGGTCCCTGTCTGATATGACTCTTGTTCTTTCAACAAGAGGAAATCAGGATACAGACAGACACAGAAGGGATAAGACACAGCGAGAAGACAGCCATCTGTAAGCTGAAGAGAGAGGCCTCAGCGGAAAGCAATCCTGCCGACACCTTGATCATGAGTTTGTAGCCTCCAGAACTGTGAGGAAATACATTTCTCTTAAGTCATCCACTCTGTGGATCTTTGTTATGAAGCCCTAGAAAACCAATACAATCTCTAAAGGAAGGTCAAGTAAATCAATGGGCATACTGGTTTCCTAGTTACTTTGGAAATAGGTAAACACCATTTAAAAAAAAATAAAGCTTTAAATACCTTCGCCAATCTCTTCCCCAGTTTTTTTCTGGAGATCTGTTTTCCTGACATGCCCACTTCTGTTTAGTGCAAATGATTTAAAGTTTATGGACATACCCAGAGCTATCTTGTGCAAATACAATTAACTTCTTATATTAGAGTGAATTAAAAGGCATGGATTTGAAGATTCGCTCACAGGACAATATAGCACAGTATTCTCACCTTACGTTTGTGTGAAAATCTACTTGTGATCCCACTCACACAGTCTCTAAACACTAGAAAACGTGTGAGAAATTGCCCCCTTGGTGTAAGCGGGGGCAGCCATGGAGGCCAAAGTTGATTTTTTTTTTCCTGCCAACTAGGTTTTCCTTTGATGAGGATAACACAGCATCAACCAAGAAGGATTTGTATCTTTGGGTAAAGCAAGACATTCTGAATACATATTTCTTAGAGAAGAGACCTTCATATTCTGGTGCTTTGGCAAAAATCGGAAGAAGGAGTGGAAGCAAGCACTACGGAGCTGGGGTGTGGGGTTGACAGGAAAGCTCAAGGCGGGGAAGTTCGTCGCCAACCTCTTGGATGTATTTTTTCTGTTCCTTGTATAACCTAGCTCGGAGAATAACCTTCTCTGAGGGTCTGCTCCATGTCAGATAGAGTCTCAAGAGCTCCCCTCGCCAAGTGTCCATCTCCAAACTCTGTTGACACCTACAGGGTATGAAGCATTGTAGCCAAATCTCTGTCCCCTCAGTTGTGCTTCCTTTTGCAGATGGATCCCTCCAGCCTCTGTGATTTAGGTGTTCATTTCCTAAACACAGGAAGAAAAGAGTTTGGTATTTTTTGTACCTTCTCAACCTCACCGAAGCCCTGCAATTTCTAGGTAGAAAGTGTCCTAGAGGCTATTTGTTTCCTAGGGCTGCCACACAGAGTACCACAAACTGGGGGGGGGGGCTTAAAATAACCGAAATGTATTGTCTCCCAGTGCGGGAGGCAAGAATTTGGAAATTAAAATTTCGGCCATGCTCCCTGTGGGGCCTGTGGGGGAAGAATCCTTCCTTGTGTCTCCTCTACCTTCTGGGGACAACCAGCAATCCTTGGCATTCCTTGGGGACAACAGCAATCCTTGGCATTCCTTGGGGACAACCAGCAATCCTTGGCATTCCTTGGGGACAACCAGCAATCCTTGGCATTCCTTGGCGTTCTAGATGCCTGGCTCTCCCCACTGCCCCCCGTTGTCACCCGGCAGCTCCTCCCTCTAGCATCTCTGTCTCTGTGTGTCTTCTCCTCTTCTTATGGGAACCCCATCTACATCTGATTAAGGGTTCTCTTACTTTCATATGTCCTCATCTTAACTAATTACATCTACAGTGACCCTATTTCCAGGGAATGTCAAATGCCGAGGGAGTGGGAGTTAGGCCATCAGGACATCTTTTTTTTTTTTTTTTTTAAAGATTTTATTTATTTATTTGACAGAGATAGGGATAGCCAGCGAGAGAGGGAACATAAGCAGGGGGAGTAGGAGAGGAAGAAGCAGGCTCATAGCAGAGGAGCCTGATGTGGGGCTCGATCCCATAACGCCGGGATCACGCCCTGAGCCGAAGGCAGACGCTTAACCGCTGTGCCACCCAGGCGCCCCATCAGGACATCTTTTGGAGAGACCCAGTGCAACCCTAGATTATCTCATCCCACTGAGTCCTGTCCCAGCTGTTTTTCTCTAAATAAAGTTAGGATCTCAGAGGGTGAGCTGGACAGTAAATTTGTATGAAATTGTGCGTTATTACTTTTGGTTTCAAGAGACTAGAAACCCATCTTCCTCTAGATTAGGCTGAAAGGAATTCTTGGATGATAGTCAAAAGAAGAATGAACCAATCAGAGTGTGAGAGGGGAGCATTCCAGCTCGGCCGCAGAAACTACCAGAACAAGAGCTAGAGTGAGTCAGGATTTCTCCCATTCTCTTCTTTGGGCTTCATTCTCTGTTGAGAGGAGTTCTCCTAATGGTACAGGATGTGGCTACTGTCAGTTCCTAAGTCACACCTTTAAGCTTCCTGGCACTAGGGGCAGACACGCTGCAGGAGAGAGCTAACAGCCCATGGGGGTGCCAGGCGATGGACAATGAATTTGGGCCAGTGGGATGGACTCCTGAAAAAACAAGGGATTTACTGTGGTGACCACATAGATGAGGACAGGGGAGCCGAACAGACCATACTGCAGATGTCCCCTAGAAAAAGATAAGGGAAGAAAATCCAATTTTTATGTAAATTACCCAGATGGGTTCCAGAACTTGTTCATATTCACTGGAGAAATTACTCTGTTCTCTATTTTATGTCATTTAGTAGATGAGGTTTCTATCTGCGTGCCCATGCAACGATCCATGACATTTATGAAATCCGAATTCAAATAGTAATTTCAGATTAATCTGAAAATTGATTAGGTCAGGTGTTTTGCATACATGGTTTTGTCCTTTTGGGGGGTGTGCAGAGTGTCTAGGATCCATTTATAAAGCCAGGATTTATTTGTACACACTTTCAAGTCAATTAGTAACATTTGCGAGAGTTGAAAAGTGGTCATTTTTAAAGTTCCTATTTTAGCAAAGGTATCTTTCCTTTAATTTCTTTTAAGGCATTTGCGTAACTCTGATAAATAAGCAGCTATGCAAACACTGATTCACTCCAGGACCATAGGGAGCGCCTTCGACGTACTTAGCTATTTCTACATTATCACTACTAATTACTTGCCTAAATCAATTACAGAAAGTAAATGCCATTTTTGTGTCTCTTTGCTAAACTACAGAGGGCAGAGTGATTATGGAAGTTTAATTTTTTTGTACCCAAACGTTAAATTCTCAAGGTTATAAGGAGCAGACTGGCAAGCATCAGGTCCAATCTCCAGCTGCCAAAGTGACATCTTCATCCGGGTTCAGGAAGGCCCCGCACGCCCAACTTGTGTGAAAGCACCTGACCGCCTGCCTTCTCCAGGACTCGCTCTCCGGATGGCGTTTCCACCTTCCTTGATGATCAATTCTCAGGCCTAGACAACTCTTTTTCTTTATCCCTGCCTTCTGTGAACTATCCATATATTGTCCATGGTGCTGCCTCTGTCAGTGCTTCCCAAACTCGGCTGAGTGTCAGAATCACCTGAGGAAAGTGTCAATGAATTCAGATTTGAGGTCCCATTCCTGGAGATTCTGAGTCGGTAGATCTAGACGTGGCCCAAGGATTTGCATTTAAAGCGCCCCTCCCCCATCCCTCCGCCAATATCTCCATTCCCACAGCCCCCAGCACTTCCGGCCCCACCTCTGCATCCCCGCGTCTTCATTCACCAGGTCGTCCTCTACCCAGCTGACAGCTCCGACAACACATGCATTTAAATGTCTATTTTTTCCAGGCACTTTGCCAATCAGCAGACGTACAAAGATGAAAAGCAGAATCGTCCTCTCAGGGCAACGCCTTGGTGAGGGACATAATCCAGGAAACCGAATCCCACTCCTGAGCTAAGTGCTATGTTTAGGAGACTAGGAAGCACCCCAAGGTCCTCAAAGAGGGAGTGATGAACTCAACCTTAGGTTTCAGAGAGCTTCCCAGAAGAAGTGATGCTGAATTTGGGATGAAGATGAGTTTATCAGACAGAGAAGGGCTGGAGGAAGAGAACATTCCAGACGGTTTTAAGCAGGGGAATAATAATATGATGAGATTGGGGCTTTAGGTTTATCTCTAGACTTACCTTCTAGCATCACACATTGGACTCTCTGTTAGGCTGTTTGCAAGTTTTGGGGGCTTCCCTACTGTCTTCAGCATCAATGATTAACTCTTCCGACTTGTATTCAAGGCCCTTCGTGAGCCAGACCATCTTCCTGTTATCCTCACCGATCACCTCCCCTCCTGTGCTCTGGCCACATGCGTTATTGGCTCTTCTTTCAAAAAGCTGTGTTCTCACTTCTCTAAGACCGTTCCCATCCATCATCCCCCAGGTCTCTCCCCACCCCACGCCTCTGCTTTTACGGCCTTGCTCACTCTCATTTTTCAAAGTTTATTTCTTCACCTAGTTCATTGCAAGAGATTGGATATACAAATGGATGATGGCCAGATATTCTATAAGACTAGAACACCGCTCCAAAACTTGTAACCTGCCAAGGAAACCAGTCCTAGATCGACAGTGAACAGCCCAGGAAACTAGCTGGCTGCAGCAGACTTGTAGGAAATCAACTGCTATCTCTAGTAACAATCCAAGAAGCTAAATAATAACTTCCATAAAAATAAGCCCCGAATGGCCAGGACTTGATTAATAACTGACAGCTTTCTTAATTTTCATCCTGTTTCCAACTTGGAACCAACCAGAGAAAGCCAAATATGCCCCCTTCACCAATGGCATAGAATGCCCCTCTTCTGGTTAGCTGCCCACAGCTTCCCGACGCCAACAGCCTTCGTTGGGGCGTGCCCAAAGCTTGCCCACCTCTCTGTCTGCCGTTGAGTCTCGGCCAAACACAAGTGACAGTGACTGACTCCCTTCCGTAGCAACCTCTGAGTCAACGGCTTTTGCCTCTTCTCATTTGGTTGGTCTCAACCTATTCCCACAGTTTGTAAAACTGTTAAAAATAAAACAATCGTATCACTGATCTCTACTTTTGGATCACCAAAGAAAAGTCCATTTATTGCTTTCCTTTGTGAAAGCAGTTCCCTAGTCTATAGAAAATGACTAATCTCCACACTAGCCCACGGAGAAATGGTCAGATGCCCCACGTCAACTGTGGGAATCTTCTAGCCCATTTTGCTTGGTTTTATCCACACACGCTAGAATAAATCTTGGTTGTTTAGCCAGTCAGTCTATCGATAATACTTTGAAGTTACTTAGCTCAAGGTTAACATTTTATTTTGCTAGAACCACTTTACTCATTTACCTGAAAGGCTTGGACAGCGTGTGGTATTTTCAGCTGTAACAGGGATGGTCCTGGCAGGTGGCTTGGACCTTACAGCCAGCCTCTCTAGGTCTTTAGGCAGCCCCTTGGGCCAGCCTCCTAAGGGCTTAGCCCATCATTTCCTTCTGCCCCCTTTAGCCCTTAAGTATTTGATCCCCTGAAGTGCTGAATCTCAATTTTCCAAGACTTCCAGAAACCCTGATTACGCAGTAGGAGTTTGAAAAACCTGTAACCTGGTGGGGCAGAGTTCTTTACAATGAATTATTTTATCCTAAAGCAGTGTTCTCAAGAGCTGCAGTGTCTTTTCCAGTGATACAGAATGCCGTGCAGATCTGTGAGCCTATCGGCCACCTCTGGCCTGGTTTCCTGCCATTCTTCTGCCAGGATCCTATGCTCTAGGAACCCTGAACTCATGCCTCCTGCCTGCCGGCCTTCGTTCTCCTGGTTTGTCCTGCTCAGGATGCCCTTCTCCTTCTTCTTTTTTAAGATTTTATTTATTTATTTGTCAGAGAGAGAGAGAGAGAGAGCACAGGCAGGGAGAGTGGCAGAGGGAGAGGGAGAAGCAGACTCCCCGTTGAGCAGGGAGCCCAACGCAGTACTCCATCCCAGGACCCTGGGATCATGACTTGAGCCGAAGGCAGATGCTTAACCGACTGAGCCACCCAGGTGCCCCTTCGGAATGCCCTTCCACCTGCCTCATCTGGGTATTGGCCATCTCTCTCATCTTTCAAGTCCTGTGTCAGCAGGTGGGACAAGCCCTTTGTGGGGGGGTCATTCTGTGCATTGTTACTTCCTTGCTAAGGGATACCAGGCAGATCACTTCACTTTTCTGAGTCTGTTTTATCATTGGTGAACCAGCTTTAAAAATAATTACCAGGGGCGCCTGGGTGGCACAGCGGTTAAGCGTCTGCCTTCAGCTCAGGGCGTGATCCCACCTATGGGATCGAGCCCCACATCAGGCTCCTCTGCTATGAGCCTGCTTCTTCCTCTCCCACTCCCCTTGCTTGTGTTCCCTCCCTCACTGGCTGTCTCTATCTCTGTCGAATAAATAAACAAAATCTTTAAAAAAAAAATTAAAAAAATAAAAATAAAAATAATTACCAAATAGGTCTGAGGACTTTAAAAAAATGCTTATTAAAACATTCTCAGCTTAATGTTCTCTTTCTTGACATGGGTGGTTACACAGGCATTTGCTGTTGAGAATTCATTGACCTGTATATTTATGTTTGTGCACTTTTCTGTGTGTTGACATCAATGAAAAAATTAAAAATAACTAGTCCAGCTTAATAGGGTCTTATAAATATTATAAACGTTGGTTGTCTTGTCCCCTCTTCTTTTCCTGTCGGAGGGCAGATGACCAGAGCTGGGTTGGATGACCAATGCAGGAATGATGGATTGAGATTCACAAGAGCCTAGATGTGTTCCAGGAGGACCAAGGGCATAGTTAAAGTGTAATAGGAGCCAGTACACAGAAGGTCCAAAAGGAAACAGTACAGTAACGTGCAGAAGGTGTGCTGTAAGAAGATCGTTGTGAAAGAGCGGAGATTTCAGCTGACTGCAAATTTGATTTTTCTCAACAGTCTAGCTTGGCCGCTAAGCTCTATGGCCATCACAAAACAAACAAGCAAACATAAACCAAACCCAACCAGAACAAAAGAGAAATCTCAACACAACTTTAGGTTTCAATAGATGTGCAATACTCAGATCCCAGGACATAAATGAACCCACTGATTGCCGAATCTGTCAGACCACATCAGTATTGTGTGCATTCGGTCTTGGAAGCCACTTCGGATGGGTCTAGACCAGTGACCGGGTACCAAGTTCAGTGGCTAGGATCCTAAGAGGGGCTTAAAACCATGTCATAGGAGGAGCTGGAGAATTAAGCTTTAAGAAAATATTTGGAGGGTAGGGTGCCTGGGTGGTGCAGTCGTTAAGCATCTGCCTTCAGCTCAGGGCGTGATCCCAGCGTTCTGGGATCGAGCCCCACATCAGGCTTCCTCCGCTGGGAGCCTGCTCCTTCCTCTCCCACTCCCCCTGCTTGTGTTCCCTCTCTCGCTGGCTGTCTCTATCTCTGTCAAATGAATAAATAAAATCTTAAAAAAAAAAAAAGAAAATATTTGGAGGGTAACTGGGAGGGCTTCGTATATAGGAAAGGATTTTGTGAAAAGTTAGAAGTATTCTATGTAGCTTCGTAAGGGAAAACTGGACTCAATAGGTGGAAAAATCAAGATTTTGGATCCTATTAAGGAAGGAGGTAGCTCATGACCACGATTATCTTGAAAATAGAATGGATTTCCTGCCTGTCATGGGCAGTATTTAAGCAGAAGCTCTATGGTTATGCGTTACAGTCATCGTAGATTATATTTCTATTTTGGGTGGGATGGACTTGTATGCCTCTGTTATGGGTTGAATTGTGTCCCCCCCCCAAAAGTTGTGCTGAAGTCCTAACTCCTGGTCTCCGGAATGTGATTTTTTTTGGAAATAGGGTCTTTGCAGCTGTATCCGCATGAAGAGGAGGTCATTAGGGTGAAACATCATCCAATATGACTGCTATCCTTGTAAGAAGGGACCAGAGACAAACAAGGAGGACGTCACGTGGAGACACAGGCCCACGGAAGGAAGCCAGGCCTGGGAAACCAAGACAGAGATCAGAGGGCAGCCACCCTGAGCCAAGGAATGCCAAGCACGGCAGGCACCATCCAGAAGCCTGAGAAAGAGCATGACTCTGCCGCTGCCTTGCTCTCAATCTTTCAGGCTTCAGAACTGGAAGAGAAGAAAATCCTATGGTTTTAAGTCACCTAGTTTGTGGTCCTTGTGACAACACCCTGAAAATCCATTCAAAGCCTCTGAATCCTTACTAATCAGAGAGCAACAACACAGGGAGGCTGGCTTTGCAGGACATACCTGCGGCTCCCTGCACCCCCGGTGCCCCTCCCCCGGGGGGGGACAGCCCTATTCCCTGACCCTCTCGTCCAGGGTGCCTCCCCAACAGTGCCATGGCTGCTGAAGCCCTGGGAGATCCTACAACATGTTTCTCCTTCCCCTTCCGGTACTGCTTTCGGGCCTGGGACAGCCCTGGGCTCAGAGTTTGGAAGCTCTGTGAGGCCAGGGTCAAGGGCGGGGGTCTCTCTTGCTTACAGTAAGAATCAATAGACTTTGGGAACCCTGGCCCAGAATATATGGAAAACGGCACTGGGAGTTGCAAATAACTCACCTAGAAATGAACTTTTGGAACACGGCCGTTTGTGAGTTCAGGGACAGCCTATGTTTGACGCTCAGGCCCAGTTTCTAGATAAGGTGGTAACACTGCAGCAGACTGAAACCTTCAACAGTCCAGAAACATGCTGAAAGAGCTCATAAAGCAACTCATTTTTCCTCCCACTGAAACTCAGGAATGTCCTTTGAGGACTTCTGCTGAGACATGTGAATGATTTGCTTTTTAAAAACCCGTAAATCAGGGCCTCCATGTGATTCCCGCACAAGCCCGACGGATCATGTGCAGACCTTGTCAGGGTGCCTGATTCTCCTCGTGGTGAAGCAAACAGGGCCCCTGTAGACCGAGCCCCTGATCCGGAAAGGGAGGGTTAGGAGAAGTCCTCCTCCCCCCCACCCCAGGACAGCAAGTATAACTTGGGCCTCCCTCTGACCTCCTTAAAGAGACAGCAGGGGCTAGAGTGCTGGAGTCCCTACAACCCACTGTGGCCTTGACCTAGTGCGAGCTCCTGCCTGCCGGTCTCCTGGCGCCCAGCCTCACAGCTCAGCGTCATCCCTCTGCATCGTGGGCTCCCACATAAGCTTGCACTTGAAAAGACAGCCCATTGCTGACGTATGTAGATGTGTGTGTACCAATTTGAAAACCACGCCTCGTGGTCTGGAAGAACATTACAGCGGGTTGAATAGGGGTCCCCCAGAAGACGTGCCCTTGCCTTCACCCCTGCAGCTTGTAATGTGACTTTATTTGGAAAGAGGGTTCTTGGCAGATGTAATTAAGAATCTCAAGGGGACGCCTGGGTGGCTTAGTCGCTTAAGCATCTGCCTTTGGCTCAGGTCATGATCTCAGGGTCCTGGAATCGATTCCCGCATTGGGCTCCTTGCTCAGTGGGGGTCTGCTTCTCCCTCTGCCTGTCGCTCCCCTTGCTTGTGCCCTCTTTCTCTCTCTCTCTGACAAATAAATAAATAAAATCTTAAAGAAAAATAAAAGACTCTTGAGCTGAAATCATCCTGGATCATCTGGTGGGCCCTAAATCCAATAACAAGTGTCCTTGTAACAGAGGAGAAGATGCAGACTCTGAGAGAAGGGGAGAAAGCCACACGAAGACAGACGCAGTGATGTGAGGTCCGTAGCCAGCAGCCAAGGAGTGCCTGATCCCCAGAGGCTGGAGAAGGCAAGGAATGGATTCTGTTCTAGAGCCTTCAGAGGGAGTGTGGCCCTGCTGAGCCCGTGATTTCAGACTTCTGGCCTCCAAAACTGAGGTAGTAAGCTTCTGCCGCTCTAAGCCTCCAAGTGTGTGGCAGTTTGTTGCAGTGGCTGCTGGAAGCTAGTGGAACCATCACGAGGACCGGGACACCTTCCGGGTACACCAGTGTCTGTGCCGTGTTAAAATAAATATTATAAATCAACTTCTGGGAGTCTCTCCTGAAATACATAAGAAAACATGGAAAAATTTAAATATGTTCATCAGAGTGCAGCTCGGGGAAAGTTGGAAACAATCTGAATGTCTCCCCATAGGGAATCAGTTAAATAAATTATGGGGCAGCCATTTAGAGAATCCCATGTAGCCATTAAAATAACATTACAGAAATGTAGCTACTGATGTGGAAAGATACTGCCAATTGACTTGTAGAAAAATACATTATGGTATGATCTCATTTAAAAAATACATAAGTCTATATATTATGTATGAATACATAGAAAAATCTAGAATGGAATGTCAACAGTGGTTTTCTTGAGAGAGTGGGTGTTTTAGTTTCTTTTGCTTTTCTCGGTTGTCTGTAATTGAGGTGTAATTTATAATAATAGTGCAAAGTATTTGTAACAACAACAACAACAACAAAAGCAATGAAAGGCATTTATTTCATCTGGAGGAAACAAAACCCCTGAAACTCGTCATCAGCCACACAGTGGGAAATGTTATCTTTCCGTGGAGGATTTAGGAAAACGGGCATGGGAAGAGGTCAATCCAGCACCAGGGGAGCCTTCACTCCTGGGAGGTCAGAATGATGCCGGGCCAGGAGCAAGCTAGGAAGCAGGGGAATGCTAACCTAGACAACTGCAGGACTTGTCAGAACCTTCTGCATGGTAACACATGGCAAATCTCCAAGAGTCACGTGGGATGACATTTTCCCTCCCACGTTATTTGATCACCGCCACAGGAACATCTGACAGTACTCCTGCTCTGAGGAACACAGTGGGGGAAAGTCTGGAATACCATTTGACAAAAAGCAGTTCAATTAAGTGAAAAACTACCCAGATACAAAATAGGGAAGAATGTTTCCAGTTTATATTGCTGAGAAGGACTGGCTGCTCCCCACGAGCCATAAATTGAACACAAGCAGCAGTGTCCTAAACACAATATTAAAAGTCTGGCAGATAAGAACCAGGAGCACGGAGCAGATCGGACCCTCCCGGCTTTTCGGGCTCCGCATTTTAGAATGGGAGTGAGGGTCCTGAGAATTCCAACGGTTGTGTAAGAGGCAGTTACACGACATGCAAGGGAGAGCCGAAAAGCACGCACATTATCTGTGTCCAAGAGTTAGTGTCCATAAAAGCGAGCTGCCAGCAAACATCCTCCTTGTGCCGACGGGTGGGGGGACAAGCAGCTCTTGCCAGAACGAGGGAAGCAATGCTCAGCTCAGCCTGGAGGAGGTGGCGTTCCCAGAGTGCCCTTTCCAGACCCTGTCCCCAGGTGGGGGGCCCTCACCCCGCTTTCTCTTTCCTGCCCACATTGACTAACAGTACTGCATGTGAACTAGTCTTTTTTCTTTCTTCCTTCCCCCCCCTTCATTCTTTTCTGCTCCCCCCAGAATGCACCCTGAAGAACCCAGAGATCCGAACTCTATTTGCAGCCCGACCCGGGCTGGCAGGGGGTGGGGGGTGCTCCCCAGCTTGCACAGGATGCAGGAGGCCCTGGACAGATGGCATGTGAGGGTACATCCTGCGTTGGGACAACACTCCTGGATGGTCACTTCCTGCCTGCCTGATGAAATGCCCCGTGCTCCCCGCAGAGTCCTGGCTCTGGTCACCCTTCTCCTTCCTGGTGTTCTTTCTCGGCTAGTTTGTTGCTTTCTCTTGGTACAAGACATTTGGTAGGACAGGCAGCCCCATGTGCCTTTGGGAAGCTGCTGTTGAGTTTTTTATGGCTCTTAGGTTCGGTTCTCTCCCACCCTCCAGGAGCGGACAGCCTTCTGCAGCCCCAGCCCCAGAACAAAGCTGCTTTCCCACTCCACCCCTCCCCGCTTGCTCAGCGCCTGTCAGTGCAGGAAAATGACCAGACACTGAGTGTGAGAGTCTCAATTAGGGTGACTCTGCATTACAAAAAAGTCCCCAAGCGATTTGCATGGAGAACACCCATAGCTGGCTTCCAGGCACTTGCTGGCCCCGCTGGACCCCTAGAGCTCCCCTCACACCTGCTCACGCCTGAATCTGCTTAGTTGATCATCTCCATAGTTCTCAACTGGGTCCTCTTCATGCTGCTGCAGCTGGGTGGATAAAGCCCACACCCTTAGTCTGGAGAACATACCCGGGATGCTCCTGGAATTGATTATCCTAGTTGGGATACTTCAGTGAGCGAAGGGGACACCATGAATAGTTATGCCGAGAGATAGGCATGCCGCCACCAGCTGGATGGACGCCTCCCTGTGTGGGGGCTCTCTGGGAGCTGGCCCCTCCTTACCTCCAACCTCCTCTGAAGACTTTCCTCCTGGGACCCCAGCCTGAACTCCTACTAAAGACCCCAGGCTCCTTGTGCTACTCGAAATTCCATCATATGCTTGGTTCTCTCTCAACTCCAGGGCACGCTGTTCTCCCTGCCATCATCACACAGCTCACGCCCATCCTTCTGGCCTCAACTGAGATATTACTTCCTTGTGAAGCCTCTCTTGATCACTTCCACCCCAACGGGGTGGAGTCATCCCTCCAGGGCTCCACACACCCCACTGTAGCAGTATTTTTTGTAATCACCTGTTTACTGGTGTATCTCTTCTCCCAGGAGCCTGGAAATGCCTTTAGGTTTTGTTGACTACATTTAGGGCCTAACGTGTCTACTAGAGGCCAAGACAATCACTCAACAAAAGTTTATCTCCGAAACAATGTATGCGACCCTGCTAGTGACTCCCCAAAGTTCATTCAGCAAATCCTGACCGAGCATGCACTAGCCTGGTGAGTGCTGGGCACAGAGATAAAGAGGAGACCGTCCTCACCCAGCTCTCTTTGCAGGGGGAACCATTCTTCTCAAAGGATCCTCGCTTCAAGGAGGATGTCCCCGCAGCATCTGAGTGACTTTGGACACCTTTCTAGTGTTAAGCATTTTTTCAAAAGGGCCACAATAGCAATAAAGACAAGACTTGGACAAGAGCTACGAGACCCAGCCGTTAATCATGGCGCCTCTGCTGCCCGACCGCCATTATGTCCCCGCCTGCTGCATTCTGGACAAGTTACTTAAGCTCCCTGTGCTTCAGTCTTTGCATCGGTGATATGGGATGAATAACTGTGCCTGGTACATAGTAAGTGCTCAGTAAATATTACTACCAACAGACAGTTTGGTCCAAGGGCTGCAGCTTTTACTGGGGACCTTCATGGCAGGTCACAAGCACGTGAAGGAGACCAGCAGTCTCGTCAGGAGCCTCTGTAGCACGGTGTATAGGCCAATCTCCTACCTCTGTTCAGCTGTTGTAGAGAAACATCCAGAGGGTCAGGGCCAGCTGGAAACAGCTTGAGGTTTGGACAACAGCCACTCTCAAGTTCTGTCCCAACCGGAGCAATCCTGGCAATCAACTGGGCACAAAGAAATTGAAACAAAGCAGGAGAGACCAGGCATCATGGGGAGACCAGCGTAGAGAGCACAGAGGACCCTCTTCATTTGAGATTTTCCAAAGATTAAAGGAAGCTGGTTTGGACATTTCTTTTGGGGGCCCCTGATGTTCCCTGTCACTCACTGCCAGTCAGTAGTTACTGATCAGCAGGATTTGTGCTCTATTTTCATACCAAGAACAAGAGTAATTTTCATAGTAGAAGCTCCATTTAGTGGATGAGCAAAGTAGAGAATACCATGTTTGAGTTGAGTTTGCCCAAATACCCCCATTTGCTGTTGCCTGAATTTCATTTCAGTGGGCTCTCTTCGGGGAGTGCAGGGATGGGGTCACCGGGTGATGGACGTTGGGGAGGGTATGTGTTGTAATGAGCACTGGCTATTGTATGAGGCTGATGAATCACAGACCTGTATCCCTGAAACAAATAAAACATTAAAAATAACGGACTTTGCTGGGGAGGTGCTTTCCAGCTGGCCAGGAACGTTCACCAAGTGCCAAGTGCCGGCTGGTGATCAAAGCAGATGAGCGATCCTGAGCGTCTGTGGAGTGTACCTCTCTGACTTGTAAAAGCCCTTCCTCGGGGGAGCTCTGCTTACCCGGGGCTGCTCCCCGACTCCCCTCCGCAGGAGCCGAACAGGCCGTCTTCAAGCCAATGTGGTCAGCCAGCTCGTCTCCTCCGGGTCATCTGGGTGCCGCTCTGCCAGGCCCTTTCCTGGGCTGTGCAGTCCGGCTCTGGACAAGGAGTCGGCTCTCCCAGCCCTCTTGCTGCTCCCCGACGGGGCGGAGAGACAGGAGGCTTGAACCCAACCACACAGGTGCTGCAGCCCTGGCTCGCTGGTCTTCTGGTCGCGTCCTGCTCTGAGTGACAGCTGGCGGCTGAGAGCTGCCTGCGGGAGAGGCTGGTGAGAAACCATGGAGATCCTGACCTGAGGGGTGTGGGACCCTGAGTGCGCGAGCCCGTGTGTGTGTGTGTGTGTGTGTGTGTGTGTGCGCGCGCGCGCGTCTGTGGCTGCATAGAACTCTTCTTGCCCCTGGCTGACACCCCTGTTTACCCTTCAGTCCAGATGTGCCTTCTTGGGGGAGACTTTCCTGCCCATCCAGGTCCGGGTTGGCTGCACTGCCTGATGCCCTCCTGGTCCCCTGCGCTCATGTGGTCTCAGGCCTGAGCGCACAGAGCTCTACTGGCGTCCTGAGATCCACGCAGCCGGATAAGGAGTGCCTGCTGCGGTCACCACTGTGTCCCTAGCCTAGCACAGGCCTGGCAGATGACGGCCATTCATCAAGCATCAGTTCTGTGAATCCAAGAAGGAAAGGAAGAGGGGTGGGGGAGGCGAAGGGGGAAGGAGCAGAGGAGGAGGGGGGAAGTGGGGGAGGGGAAGAGGAANGAGGCGGAGGGTGAGGGGAGGTGGGGGAGGAGAGGGGAAAAGGAGGAGGAGGCTGGGACAAGGACCGAAGATAAAGGATGAAACTTGAGACTCCATTTAATTTTGCCCAGGAGGCCTGAGATGGTGGAGACCCACCCTGGCTATCTAAAGAAAGTGTGTTGGGTTTGAAGAGCTAGGCCCTTATCCCAGTTTTCCTATCAATCCTCATTTGACTTTGGGCAATTTAATAGAATTCCTGAAGCTTCATTTTTTTCGGCTTTCCAATGAGCATAGTATCAGGAATTTACAGATGCGTGTTGGAGTTCAAATAAGATGTGGGTAATAACATGGCTATAAAAACTCAGTGTGTGTTACAAATTGCAAAACAATATTTTTGCATATAAGTTTATAATAAAGTGAATTTTACAAAAAAACCTCTCAAGTCAAACTGGTCGCTCAGGTTTAGAAGTTCCATCTGCCCCCTAAAGGGCCTGACCAAGTGCACTTTTCCTTGCCTTTGGCACTTGCTGCGTGGGTCACATGCAGGCCTGGTGTCTGAGATACCCAAGGCATTAAGAGTCCTGGTTGCTCTGTGGGAAGGGGGTGCAAGAAGAGGAGATGCCATGTTTCCCTTGACTTGACCTCTCAGCCAGAGACATGGGACAACACACTCTACTGGACCCCCTGAAGTCCTCTCCTGCAAGCACGTTTGGCATCCTGGTACAGAAATGATTTCACAGAAAGAAAAATATCAGCACAGATTCTAGGCTATCAACAACACACACAAAATTGGAACGAGAAGACCCTGATATCAATGGTGGAACGATATTCCGCCCCCACCGTCCTGTCCTTTCTTTCAAGGCTTTCCCTGACAAATCTCATTCCACTTCAATCCTTTCCCTGTCAATGGCTGACCTTGCCTCCCATGTCAGAGAGAAAACAGAGGCCAAAAAGCAGGGGCTTTCGCAGCTTCCTGCCACCCGCCATCCACCCCACCCACCACGAAGTGACTCGTCTCCACATTCACCCCTCCCACCCCCACTTCAGGAGCAGAGGTGCTGTCTTCTCTGTATGATGTTCTTTCTTCCACCGGTGTTTGGAATTTCCTCCTGTTGCCTGCAGAATTCTAGTCTATGAAAGAAACCTTTCCCCCTGTCTCTCGCCTCTCCTTCTCTACTACCAAGTGGACCCCGCACAGCGCTCTGGGAATTGCTCGGATTTTCTCTTTCCCTTTGGAGCCACATGTTCGTTCATTGCCTCTTGGTCTTGCATGTCTTCTGTTTGCTCCTCAACCCACTCTCATCTGTTTTCTGCCTGTCACTCCACAGAAATTGCTCTTACTGAGGTCAACCCTTTCAAGTTCCTCGATATCTCTGGTTTCCTGAACACCACTGCCTCTTGTTCCTCCTCCCGCCCTTCCTCAGGTCTCTGTGTGGCCTCCACATCCTTCACCTTCCACTTACCTGAGGGACTTTCCCAGGGCTCTGTGTTCAGACTTGTTCTCACTCAACACACCCTACTTTGGGGATCTCTCCTTCTGTGTGACAGTTGCCATCTGTACTGGGTTGACTAGTTTTGCTACCAAATTTATCCCTTCCCAGAATCTCAGAGTGTGACTTTATTTGGAAATAGGGTGGTTGTTGCTATGATTAGTTAAGGTGAGATCATACTGGACTAGGGTGGTGTTCATATAAAAAGGGGGGGAAGCACAGAGATGGACACAGGGAGAACCTCGTGTGACAGTGGAGGCAGAGACTGGGGTTGTGTGGCTTTAAGCCAAGGACCACCAAGGACTGATGACACCATCAGAGGTGAGAGAAGGTAAGGAAGGATCCTCCCCTAGAGCTTTCAGAGAGAGCATGGATTGCCACACCTTGATTTCAGATTTTGGGCCTCTAGAAATCAATGTATCAGTGGTGCTGGGGTCTCTCTGAAGGTTCTAGGGCAGGATTCTTCTTTGCCTCTTCCCAGCTCTGGTGGCTGCTGGCGTTGGATCCTGGCATTTCTTGGCTGGCAGGTGCGTTACTCTGATCTGATCTTTGCCTTTATCATCACATGATGTTCTCCCTGGGTGTCTGTGTCCAAATTTTCCTTTTCTTATAAGAACACCAGTTATATTGGATTAGAGGGCACCCTAACCCAGCATGACCTCATCTTAACTCGATTAGATCTGCAAAGACCCTCTTTCCAAATAAGGTTACACACCTAGGTTCCAGGTGGACCTGAATTTTTTTTGGAGGAAACTATTTAACTTTTTGGAGGAAACTATTTGACTTTTAGCTGCAAATTCTTTTGTATCTTTTGAATTTTGCATTTAAAGGTATTACTAGCCACTCACTAGGCACCCGATGCCTATTTGATGTGTATATCTTGACCTTATTTAATTGCAGAAGATTCAAAATCCCTGAAGCAAAGCACAGCATCAAGAACCAGGTGTTCAGCCCCAGTACTGCCTCCCTTTCCCTTTGGGCCATAATTGCAATAATTCCCAAGGCCCTAAACTCCTAAGGGCGGGGCCCTCTCTATTTCCTGACCAGGAACTTTCCCGAGACAAACTGGAATTTTACTTTCTTGTTTTCACATGTATCTTTTTGTCATTTTCAAAGAGAAATATGGCCTTTTCCTCCTCATTGAAATTTCTTTCACAATAAACTGGGCTGAGTATATGAAGAAGGACTGGGTTTCATCAAAACCGGCTTGTTGAAAGCAGAGGGGGCTCGAAGCCCAACAGGAGCAAGGACATCTGAGTTCTAAGCAGCCAATCACTAGCCCCATGAACTTGAGCAAGAACCTTGGGCGGAGTTTCTCTCTCAATGGTGCATCAGATTAAATCATGTACAAAAAGGCTTTATGACTATTAAAAGCGTTTATATACTAAGTTATTATCTTTCTCATTTACCATTCTTTATGCCTAAATATGCCACTACTCAAAATGATTTTCAAAAGTCATTAAAATCTTAAAAAAAGATTCATCCCTTCCCATCCATGTATTCATGCTTTAGCAAACATGGACCGAGAGCCAGACGCTGTAGTTGCACTGGTCAGGAGAGCTCGGAATGGTCATCACATTTATGAGGGTTATAATAAAAACCAAGAATATGCAGCAGACACAGTAGGTGGCTTGTAAAACATACGTTTACAGAAAAAGGTGGCTGAGCCCTGGTCAATATTTGTATATATATTATATACATACATATACATATATATACACATATATATGTGTGTGTGTATATATATATATATATATATATAAAATCCTTGGGCCAGAGCATTTATATCTAGCTAGCTATCCCCTCCCTCATCCCGCAAAGGGTTTTAGCAAAGCAGATAAACTCACAAAGCCTTTCTGACTCTCCCGCAAATAGGCTCCTTCAGCCATCTTGGTATCCATGGCTGAATGGTTGATGAGAGAGCACAGAGGTCAACGCTCTGCTGTGCTCAATGACAATTGAGAAATGAGAAGGACAGAGGATGAAGAGTAACCTCAGCTGAGAAAGGTGATTTACAGTTTACAGTGTAACTTCACATTTTCCAAGTGTAGTTTAATTCCCTTTTACCAATTTTCCAGTAACTCCTTGATGGTCTGTGTTAACCATAGAAAAATCAATGAAATAACAAAGGTCTAAGTAGATGCTAAGCTGTGATGTCAGACTGAAGTTTATTTCCTACTGCTATATTGATACAGATTTTAAATATTCCTGCTTTCACCTAGAGGGGATGGCATTGTGTTCCAGCAGCCGCCCCTGCTATGATGTCTTCCTCTGAGATCTGAAAGTGGTCTTTGAGCTCTCAGGGTCTCAGTCAAGTCAAAGAATGGAAGAGAGGTCAGGACTGGGGAGAGGGCAAACCTTTGCCAGGGATCTGGACCTTCTACATTCCCTTTGCCCAAAGACCCACACAAAGTATGGTTGATTCGGATGGAGTGTGAGGGGGTGGGGGAAAGTGGAGGGGGAAGAGCATGGCAGCCACGGTCCCGGGAATAAAAACACCAGAGGCGTTTTCCTGGACATCAGTACTCAGGATGCTCATTAGCCAAATGGACAGATTCCCCGCCCCCCCTCCCACCCCCTTACATTGTCAACGCTCCCCAAACGCATTTGCGCATTTGCGGGCCTTTACTCCTCTGGCCCCAGGGTAGGCGTGGCTTAGACGGCGTATGGGACAGTGTGCTGTCTGCCACTTTGATGTGTCTCCTCCCCACCCCCTTAATTATTAGACCGCTGGCAGGAGCACACAAGTATTCATTTGCCAGGAGGGAAAAAAAAGGAAAAGGTCGAAGTGTGAGAAGCAGATCAAATACTCGCCTCAAGGTAATTCTTTGAACGAGGCGAGGAGCCCCACGGTTTCTGGAGAATTCCAGGGATTGAGAGAATGAAGCTTGCTCTGTGGGTCCTCCGTATTAGTTTGTTGTGTTAATTTAATAAATTATCACAAACTGGGCAGCTTAAAGAACAGGAATTTACGGTCTCACAGTTAGGGAGGCTAGTGGGTGGGGCTCAAGATGTGGGCGGTATTGGCTCCTTCTGAAGGCTGCAAGCATCCGTTCCAGGCCTCTCTGCTTGGCTTGGACATGCTTGTCTCCTCTCGGTGTCTCTTCACATGGTCTTCCCTCTATGCATGTCTGTCTCCAAACTTCCCATCTTATGAGGACACCAGTCATACTGGGTTAGAGCCCATTCTCATGACTTCGTTTTACCTTGATTACCTCTGTGAAGGCCCTGTCTCCGAGGAAGGTCACATTCTGAGGTACTAGGGGTTAGCACTTCAACGTAGGAATGTGGGGGGACACGGATCTACCCATAACGTCCTCCCACACCCCACTATTCACTCCAGGTGTTTACTCTTGCCGCCTTCTGCCAATATCCCCTTCTCCCCACTGCTGAGCCTCCGGCCCTGCCTCTCTCCTTCTGTCCACAGAGAACAACACATCGCCATATGCTGTTGACAGTCGTCCTCAGATTTCTTTTCCATGTTCATTTCCGCCTCTGTCCTGGATGAGTTCCCCTGTGTGGACAGCCCGTGCCACACCTGAACCTCTCACTTCTTTGATTTCCTCTACACCAAGGTGATCTTCACCTTGGTTTCTCTTCCGCTCTGTAATCTGCTCCCCCGATACAGTGTGGACCTTGGCAATCACATGAAACTACTACCCACCTCTGAAATCTTAAAGACCAATATTGAATTCCGACACAACTCTCAGCTCTCTCTCCCACACGTACATCAGACCTGCTCTTGGGGCTGACAAGCCCATCCCTCCACCCATTTCCCATTTCTCAGCTCCCTTCTAGCTCCTTCTCCAGCGTTCCATACATATATGCTGTCCAATACAGTCACCACTAGCCACATAGGGTTCTTTAAATTTAAATAAAATTTAAAAATTCAGTTCCTTGGTCATACTAACCGCGTTTCAAGTGCACAACAGGCTCCCGTGGCTAAGGGCTACTGTACTGAACAGCATACATTATAGAACATTCCCATTACCCCAGACAGTTCTATGGATGGTACCACTCTAGATCTCTCGGTTTTCCCTTGAACTGATTTTTCATGCACTAGCATCTTGTTGAGTAAATAAATAAACCCTTAGGGTTTTTATGTCCTTGTCCTTCCCCCGCATCTCGACCAGCAGATGCACAGCTGTGAACCAGTCCTACCGTCTTCCCTGTTTTTGCTTCTACACCTGACTGATGGGCACAGCTGGGGTATTCAGCGGGGTATACTGGTATCACTTCATGCTCCTCCTCTATAAATGGGGATAATAACAGTGCTCAGACGATTACTGGAAGGGTTGAACGAGATAAGGCCAAAAGGTGTTTAACATATTTGGCAAATAGCAGCTCAAAACATTTTAGCTTTATTATTATTATTATTATTTTTTTTTAATTCCAAACCTCAGCTGGACCCTCATGCTGTCAACCGCCTCCCTATCTTTCTCAATAAGTGCATTCCCACCCCTTTCTACTCCTAAAGAGGCATTTTATTTTATTTTTTAAAATTTTGGGGCACCTGGGTGGCTCAGTCTTTAAGCATCTGCCTTCGGCTCAGGGCGTGATCCCGGCGTTCTGGGATTGAGCCCCGCATCAGGCTCCTCCGCTGGGAGCCTGCTGCTTCCTCTCCCACTCCCCCTGCTTGTGTTCCCTCTCTCGCTGGCTGTCTCTCTCTCCACCAAATAAATAAATAAATAATCTTAAAAAAATTTAAATTCAACTAGCCAGCATATAGTATGTCATTAGTTTCAGATGTAATGTTCAGTGATTCATCAGTTGCATGTAACACCCAGTGCTCATCTCATCACGTGCCCTCCTTAATGCCCATCACCCAGTTACCCCGTCCCCCCACCCACTTCTCCTTCAGCAACCCTCGGTTTGTTTCCCAGAGTGAAGAGTTTCTCATGGTTTGTCTCCCTTTCTGATTTCTTCCCATTCAGCTTCCCCCCCTTCCCTTACAATCCTTTGCACTATTTCTTTTATTCCACTTGCAAGTGAAACCATATGATAATTGTCTTTCTCTGCTTGACTTATTTCACTCAGCATAATCCCATCCAGTTCCATCCACTTCTATGCAAATGGTAGGTATTCATCCTTTCTGATGGCTGAGTAATGTTCCATTGTGTATATAAACCACATTTCTAAAGAGACATTTTAGAAGCTCCGCCCCTTCCCCCCCCATGAAAGCGTTTTATTACAGTCTTTCTCGAGGTCAGTGGAGAGACTTTTCTCTGCAGTTAGTAATTCTTTGTGGAATAAGGCAGATATGCTTTAAGGTGGTGATTTTTAGTCTCTAAAACTGGTGGGAATACCCTCTTTTAAGACTAGAAAAAAACAAGATATAATTTCGGGGAAGTGTATCTCAGTAGGGGGTAAGATCAGTTTCCTGTGGCTCCTGCAACACATAGCCACTCATTTGGTGGCTTGAAAAAAACAGAGATTTATTCTCTCTTCACTCGAGAGCGTTGGCAGGTGGGGCCATGCTTCCCTCCAGCCGTCCTGCTCCAGTGGCTCCAGGTAGGTGCTCTTTGGCTGGGACAGCATCACTCCGGTCTCCGCCTCCATGTTCCTGTGGCTTCTTCTCTGGGTGTGTCTCTGTGTCTTCTCTCCTTCTGTCTCTTATAAGGACGCCAGCACTGGATTCAGGGCCCATTGTCTTCTTTGTACTGGGATTTTTATTTGTGGAGACGGAGTGATCGCATAATTTGGTCAATGCCCTTGAAAGAAGAATTTATTGCTCACATTTCCCAAGAGAAGAGGGACACCATGCCACTCAGGCCACGTGGGAAGCACCAGGTCTGGTTAGGAGGCAAAAGCAGGAGAGGAGATCCTAGGTCCAGCCTTTAGTGGGGTTTCCGTGGGAAAGTCAAGGCAGACAGAGTGAATGTTTTAGGATTGGCTCCTTTGAATGAGTCTGGCAGGCTGTGGGCTATAGGATGGTCCCTAGATGCCTGGCACCTGGCCCGGATGATTTAGGGCAACGGAAATACTGGCTTGGTGTGTGAGTCGGATAAGGAGGTGGTTGGGGCTGGAGACTCAGGATTGGTTTGCATGTAAAGGGTATAATCTTGGGCGAGTGTTATCGTCTTTAGGAATTAGATTGCCCTGGGGGTTGGGGTCTCTCCACTTCTCTGTAAGGCCCCCAAAAGCCAGAGCTTCAGGAATACAGCAGATAATATACTTAATGTATTTGGCCCTATGACAAATACACCTGGTTAATGCAAGATGATCTCATGTCAAGATCCTTAACTCAGTTACATTGCCAAGACCCCTTCCTCCAAATAAGGCCACGTTCGCAGGTTCTGGATGGACGTATCTTTTTAGCGTGTGTGTTATGGGGGCACTCTTCCACCTCTGACCACTGCCCTACTAAACAATGCCTCTCAGATGCCCTCTCCCATTATCCTGGGTCACCTCCTTGTCATGTCTTGAACAGACGATCATAAAACTTGCCTTCTTGCCCCATCTGCTCTCCTCCAGTCCCTCCCGTGGGCAGCACCAAAATGATCTTTCTAAAATGTAAACCCGATCCTGTTACTCCCTTCTTCAGAAGCCTGCTTCTAGAAAGTGGGACCGCGTCAGCACTAGCTTTCTGAGTGTTGCAGAAAACACATTATATCTTTTGTTTCTCTTGCCTTTGGAGATGTGTCGTGAAAAAGGTTGCTCTGGCCGATGTCATAGAAGTTG
>NC_048227.1:94836133-94846660 GCF_002007445.2 Ailuropoda melanoleuca | reverse complement strand
AGATACAGACGTAGTGAAGAGAAGGGCCATATGCACCCCAATGTTCATAGCAGCTCTGTCCACAATAGTAAATGTAGTTTTAAGGCAACTTGTTCTATGCTCTATGTGTATGATTATAAATACAAAACTGTATATCAAATATGTATCTTTAAGACCTGTAATCTATTAATATTGGATGCTGGAACTATTTAGGGTCCTTGCAGAATTTATAATTAGGAACACAAATGAACAGATGGTATAGGCTGGTGGCTCAGAGACACAGATAAATATCATTGTCCAGACTCTTGACATATTCCACCAGCAACACCTCATTAGCTCCCAGTTGGCCCCCCACCTGTTGCCTCTCCTTCCTGTAATCCGTCCTCTCCAGAGCCACGAGGACGATCCTTGTTGAAAATATGGCTCCTTGGTGTCCCTCAAATAAAGACCACACTTTTAATATGTCATTTAACACTCTGAAATCTGGCCCCAACATGTCTCTCTAATCCTATCTCCCACCATGTCAACAGACACCAAACATTCCTTCTTTCTTTTTAGGATTCACCTGAGACTCTCTCCTTCATGAAGTGTTTCTACCATGGAACACATGCCTACAGAAATCAGCTTGAAAGCAGAATTCTAGAAGGGCAGGGAAGTGGATGCATGGTGGAAATAAAGCCATGTGACTTCCAGGCTAGGTTATAACACAGACCCAGCATCTGTCTGGCTCTCTCTCTTGCCGTTGGATCCCAGCTACCATATTGTGAGGAAGCCCAGGCCACATGGAGAGGCCATGTGTGGGGGTTCCAACCAACAGTCCCAGTCAGGCCCTCAGCTGATAGCCAGCATCAACTGTCACAACGTAAGTGAGTGAGCCCTCAGATGATTCCAGCTCCCACCCTGCAAGGCTTCCAGCTGAGGCCCAGGCCTTATGGAGCAGAGATAAAACTGTGCCCCCTCTGTGACCCACATTTCTGACCCACAGGAACCAGGAGAGATAATAAATGATAATTGTTGCTTTAAGTCACTAAGGTTTGGGGTAATTTGTTATGTGGCCATAGCTAACGAATACAGTGCTGCTTACCTGGCTCATACCCACACCAGGGAACAGCTTTTGGTTGTAGAAGTTGGTATGCAAAGGTATCACCAGAGGCCTTTTAAATAATGACCTTTATAGGAAAAACAAAGAGAATATTTGAATACGGACTAAGAAAGGAGGGATGCGTGTGTACACGCATGAATGCAGATATGTAGTATCTTTCTTTTTTTTTTAAGATTTTATTTACTTATTTGACAGAGAGAGAGCACAAGCAGGGGAAGTGGCAGGCAGAGGGAGAGGCAGAAGCAGACTCCCCACTGAGCAGGGACCCCCCCCCGACGTGGGGCTTGATCCCAGGACCCTGGGATCATGACCTGAGCTGAAGGCAGATGCTTAACCGACTGAGCCACCCAGGCGCCCCTGTATGTAGCATCTTACGCGTGAATAAATCTACCGGGATAGAAACGTTAGTCACTGGAGTCCTGGCTGCAGCCTCTTCACTGAGCCCTGGTGAGCACAGCCACTGCGGTACTGAGGAGAAAGGCACACTTGGGTTTTGAGTTCCGTTATTTGCACCTGAGCTATTCTTCTGTTGTGTCCTGTGGGATTCTTTTTCCAGGCTATTGATTGTAGCATTGGTAGCTTCTTGTTCAAGGATCTTTGCAGTGTTTTCAGATCTATCTCCATGTCTGTGCGAGGAATCTTGCTCAACTCGCCTTCAAGTTCCAAAACGTCATCTGTTGATTTGAATGACGATTTGCTCCGTTAGTGACCTCACTTATTGTTGCTCATGTCTCCATAGTGTCATTGCGTGGATGTTCCAATGTTTTTTATTTTTAATTTTTGTTATCTAATTCCTGGGTTGATTTTCTGTGATTTTAGTCAGCAAATTAAATATTCCCTGGTTTTCTATATCCACTGGCAGCCCATGCTTAGTGTACTCTTGCTGCCTTTCCTTGCTTTTCTTCCCGCTTCTCTGGTTGAGGGTCACTGGGCAAAGCATGGACATGCCCACTGTGCTTCTTGCTCAGAACCCTAGTTATTGCTGTGGACAAGGTGACAGAGCAGATCATGGTTAAAACAGAGAAGATGTGAAGGTCAGTGAATCTCCACTGCAGAGCTGAGAGCGAATGTCTGCTTCAGAACAGAATGCTCAGCAGATCAACCCTTTTGTGTCTTTTTTAAAGATTTTATTTATTTATTTGAGAGAAAAAGAGAGAGAGAGAGCACAAGCAGGGGGGAGGAGGAGAGGGAGAGGGAAAAGCAGACTCCCTCATGCTGAGTGGGGAGCCCAACGCGGGACTCGATCCCAGGACTCTGGAATCATGACCTGAGCCGAAGGCAGACACTTAACCCAGTAAGCCACCCAGGTGCCCAGGAGATCAGCTCTTGAATGTATTATGGCGGGACTAGGAGCAAACATAATCTATAAATAATACCTGTTTTCTCATACATAATTTAATTACACTAAAATAGGAATGTATCTAATTTGGGGGGACTTCAATTAGCTTAGGGTGAAATAATGATGTACTGTGAAGACCAGACTTTGCAAGAGCCAGCATACTGACCGGCTTGTCTGTCTGGCTTCTTGCCCATGCCCTACAGCCCGTCCTCCCCAATGCATCATCACCGAGTGGAGGAGAAAAGCACCGAAGAAATGGCTCCTGGCTGGATGTAGGTCTTATTTTTCCAGGCTAATAGTTTTTCCAGGGAGAATGCTCCTTGGTGGCTTGGCTCTGACTTTCTTCCTGCCGCAGGATTGAGCCGCAGCCCCGGCTCGGGGTCCCACAGAACTACGACCCAATCCCACTCCTCCCGCTTGCTCACTTGTTTGTGGACAAGTCACCAAACCTTAGCCTCAGTTTGCTGAGGATAATCAGACCAGCCTCAGGGCATCCAGTGAGGCTTGAATGAGGTCCTGCTGGTGAAACGTATAGCAGAGAGCCCGGTACGTGGCAGGCTGTCAATAAATGGTAGCTGTTACTAATTCTCGGCTGTCAGAGCTGTGAGAGACCCTTAGATCAAGAGCTGGGCTGAGATCAAGAGTTGGATGCTTAACCAGTGGAGCCACCCAGGTGCCCTGATTCGTGTACTTTTGAATCAGAAAAAAACACAAAAGATTCTGCATTGGGAAAATAAATTTCCCGGGTATCCTCACTTAGAGTTGCGACATAAGATCTCCAGCTCTCCGCCTTATCTCCAGCTCTGAATGGAACACCGCATTATTTTCCATAGCTTTTCCTCAGGAGCACTGTTTACGTTGGGCTTGTGGGGGCTGTCTGTTGGCTGCTCTCCATCCCTGGGCCAGCTGGAGAGGAGCCCCTCAACGCTCCTGGACTGGTTTTGACAGTGTGGACTTGGGCTTCCAGCCACCGGCTTCCCATCTGTCCCTGTGGTCCCTCATGGAGTTTTGGCGCTGCCGCCACCGTAGTGACAAGGGAAGCAAGGAATGTGCTCTTCTTTACAGGAGAGGCTGATCCTGTGTCATAGGCACAGACGAAGAACAGCTTGGAACCAGGTCTGTGGATGAGAGAGGTCCTGCTGCCCAGCCGGAGCGCTCGCTTCTCTCCAGGCCCAGCACCCGACGTCAAGCTGGATGTGATCCAGACTGAGCCCGCAGCCACATCAGACCCTGCTCTGGGCGGCTGGTCTGGAGTGACATGGTTGTTGGGGGCCTGGGAAGTTAAGGGAATCAGAATGTTAAGGGATCTAAGCGGGTGACACACCCCAGGAGCAGAGCCAATCACGTGCTAGGGAGAAGAGCCACCAGGTCCACCGCTCACAGCTGTGACTCATAGCTGTGGGGGACCAGGGGCTCCCTCCGGGTCAGGCTGAGAGACCCCCGAGAATGTCTCAGCCTGGGCTCGTCTTGCTTCCCCAAGGAGCCCCCCGCAGGCTCAGCCCTGCCATTGGGGAATGTTCAGGAAAGCTTCATGCCCCTTCTCGACTCCCAGGACCGAGTCCCATCATCAGCCGGGGAGCCCTTCTCTCCCGTTCCTCTCTCTGGAGTTGTTAGCGCGTTATCCTTTCCCCTTTACATTTCAATGACTCATTAAAAACTACTGAATTCTGTCACGATAATAAGAATAATAGCTTCATTATGAGCCCTCGCATATGCCAGCATGACACGTACAGCACACTTTCTCTTCACCACAACTCTGTAAAGTAATTGTGGTCATTATCGTACGACGTGGAAATCGAGGCATTTCTAGAGCGAGTGACTTGCCCAGCTGCACTGGCAGGAAGCAGAGAGCAGAGTACAAGGCCAGGCGGCTGTGGTCAGCCACCTGCTCTAGACCCATCTGCCAGCGAAGGGCATTTCCAGGCCGTCTGCGGTTAGACGCCGGTCACGTCGGCTAAGTTCTAAAGATCTAAAGACATTCAGAATTGGAGTTGTGTGTTGGAAAAAAATGTCATGACGATGACTTTAAATACAAGCCAGTAAGAATTATAATTGCTCTAGGAGCCAAAAATTGTCATACTAATAAAAAGCCTTTTTTTCAATTTTTTGGTGCTAAAATATGCAAAACAAAAATTTGCTATTTTAATCATTCTTAAGGGTACAAGTCGATGATATTAAATACATTCACAACATTGTGTAAGCATCACTGCGACCTAATTCCAAGCTTTTTCTTTTTTTTTTTTTTAAGATTTTATTTATTTATTTGACAGAGAGACAGCAAGAGAGGCAACACAAGCAGGGGGAGTGGGAGAGGGAGAAGCAGGCTCCCAGCTCATCGGGGAGCCTGATGCGGCTCCATCCCAGGACCCTGGGATCATGACCTGAGCTGAAGGCAGATGCTTACCGGCTGAGCCACCCAGGCGCCCCCCAAGCTTTTTCATCACCCAAATAGAAGCTCTGTATCCCGGCCTGTTAACCTTCAATTCACTTTTTGTCTCTAGGAATTTGCCTATTCTAGATATTTCCATACAAGTGGGGTCATACAATATTTGTCCTGTTAGGTCTAGCTTATTTCCCTCAGCATGATGTTTCCACTGTGCAGCCACGTCGTAGCACATGTCCCAACCACAGCCATTGTGTGGATAGACCACATTCTGTTTATTCAGTCACCTGAGAATGGCTGCTTGGGTCATTTCCACCTTTTGGCTGTTGTGAATAATGCTGCTATGAACTCGGGTGAACAAGATTCTGTTTGAGTCCGTTTTCGATTCTTTGGGCATATATCTAGGAGTGGAATCGCTGGGTCGTAGGGTAATTCTATATTTAACTTTTGGAGGAATTCTTTTTCGTTATGGAAATAAACAGGCTTAAAAAAAGAGGATAAAATGCAATTGCATGGAGTCAATTTCATTGCTACGATTAACAACGCAACCAAACAATCCCATCTGTGCTTTGGAATGACGATGATATTCTTGAGGATGTATTTTTTAATTTTTTAACTATTATTATTTTTTAAGTAGGCTCCACATCCCACGTGGGGCTTGAACTCCTAACCCTGAGATCAAGAATCCCATGCTCTACTGACTGAGCCAGCCAGGCGCCCCTTGACGATGTATTTTTAATTTGATAACACAGAGAGAAGAAATAGTTGGATTGTTGTGAAAACTGTTTTAATAAAGTTTAGCCTTATGAGAGTGAATCTGTGCTTTCATTGTAAGAATCAGAATCTCTCCATTCTTGAGGTGATGTTCGAGAGAATTGGCCCTCTCCGCATCGGCAGTTCTATACGAAGACCCAGGGGCCCCTGGCAGGGGGGCTGTAAGCTTGGGAGACTGGGCCTGGGAGGGTTGAGCCTGAAGGAAAGGGCACCTCTAAGGCAGTCACTGGGATGCAGGGTGGTGGGGAATAGGAACACTGAGATCTGAGGGACGGTACTCTTTGGCCACCAGCGTGCTGCCAACGAATCAGAGAAGGGTTCAGAGCGGCAGGTGATCTGCAGTTTGAGAAAGCAGAGACGTCACGGACACCCTGGATCCCTCTGCTGAAAGCGCCCAAGAGCAGTCTTGGCAAAACCAGGGGGGCTGACGGCTCCCCGAATTTCTTTTTCCTCTGAAATATCCTGTCAAAGCTTTGTTCTTGTTGCTCAGTTTCGGGCACTTTTTCTGCGTGTGATGACTCAGTGTGTGGGTGGGGGGACGGGTCTTTGGGGAGGCAGGCCGGTGTGGGCAGGGGGCCGCAGCTGTACTTTGGAAATGCCCTCCTGGCTATTTTGATGCTTTACTGTCTGCCCTGAATGGCTCTCACCGGGTCATGTTAAGACCGAAACACCCTCAGCAAACAGGTAATAAAGTGACCCCATTCATAAATGAGGTCCCCATTCATAAATCACACCAGCGACTGTACTTTCTCTCCAGTCCTTTTCTAAGGGTACATTGAGAGGAAGAGGAAGAGATTGTTCTAGAGTGGCTGCCTCAGGGGAAGGCTCAGTGTCATCAGTTTTCCTCGGAGCCCAGAGCTGGCCCTCACACAGCTCCTTCACTGTGGGCATCACATCGAAAAGGTGAGGCCCCTGTGGAGGTAGGTGGGATTCTTTCCTCAGGGGCTAGCTCCGTGTTGGAGGTCTCCTGTCCAGTGAGTCCCTGGCGTGTATCTGCACTCCTGGCAAGCTCTGGTGGGGATCCTGTGCAGGCCGGCGATTTCCAGGGCTTTCTGGGTCCTGGATCTTCCCTCCAACGGCCTTCATTCAGATTCTAGCACTTTACCTGATTCTGCCCGTCAGTCTTGCAAGTCTCAACCACGATATGGTATTTAAGCAGATGGAGAACATCTTTAAGGAAAATGTCTGATTCCTTTAACTTTATAAATAATTTACTTTGTATTACCGTTGAGCCCTGGACATGCTTCAGCCCATGTGAGGTGAGCGTATCCCTCCTTCATGCCATTTTCTACCAGGGCAAGCCTATACACTTTTTCCAGTGGCCCCTGACTCGGAAGTTCTCTCTTTGTCCCATTTCCTGTTGCCATCTTGGGTGATTGTAACGTCATGTTGATAATGAATTGGTTATTTCATTCATTCAGTGAAGAAATTATTAAGTAGCTACTATTATTGGCTACTAAACAGTATTAAAACAAAATACAACATGGAAACCAGATCTGAAAATCCCCTGACAAAACCATTTAAGCCATGGAAGTGAAAGCTACTTTCGCTTAGCCTGTGATGTAGGCGACATTAGCTTGGGTCACTTTTTTTTTTTTTTAAGGTTTATTTATTTATTTGAGAGAGAGAGAGAGGGAGATCACGAGATGGGGGAGGGCCAGAAGCAGAAGCAGGCTCCCTGCTGAGCAGGGAGCCTGACACGGGGCTTGATCCCAGGACCCTGGGACCACGACCTGAGCTGAAGGCAGATGCTCAACCGGCTGAGCCACCCAGGCGCCCCAAGACCACAGAATTTGAAATAACATCCTAAAATTACCTAGGTGGAAATATTACCAATGGTAACATTAATTTCTCTGTCTTGATCGCATAACTCAGGTCCAGAATCAGTGCCAGGTCAGGGCCTGCAAGTTCTACATGGAGCTTGCGTGGAATTAGTAGGTTTGTACAAACAAGGACTCGTTGCACGTGCATCGTCTGTGTGGGGGCCCAGTTCACCTGGTGGGGAGAAGGGTTTGTCTCCTAGGTCATGTGCCCCACTTGGGTCACACTGATGCAAAGTCCTGGTCCGGAGAGATTGTTGGCTTTGGAGGACAGGGCACAAGCTCCAGGTTCAAGTTCCCTCCTCTTCCACATGCTGGAGACAATCCCTCTGGCAGTTCAATAAATAGACCCCTGTCTTTACTCGCTCATTCCCGGTCCCGTTGCTGTTTGGGTTGCTGTGAGCCTTCTCGTAGCCCTCCCCTCCCTGGCAGGGGGGTGGGGGGCGGGGGCTGCTCTATTTCACTCGCTGGGCTCAGTCTGGAGCTGCCAGCCGCCGTCAGGTGTCTGCACGGATGAGGGACATCTGCTCACACTTCTGCCCCCCCTTCAAAATCTGCTAAGAACTGAACTCTTCACGCCTGATTTTTCCTTAGAAACTATCAACATCGCCAGCTGATTTTGGGCCCGAATTCTCAGCTTGCGCGCCAACTTCATTAGGTTTGGATGGAGTTGGATGGAGTTTCTTACTGTCAATGGCTTTCGTGTATTTAAATGGAAACCCACCACGGTGGTGAACGGGGCTGTTTTGGGGAGGACGACATCACCGCCTTTTCCTCCAAAAACCTGTGTGTTCTAACTAGATGCTTTGAACCTTCTAAATGTTTTAAAACAGGGGAATCCCAAACCACTTACCAATTAGCATATTCTTGCTTCCAGCTAGCTGCTGCACGAGCATTTGCCCCCCTCGCTCCTCCGAGCGGGGCCCTCCCGGGGGTGGAATGCTGTAGATGGAATGGGATTTCCATGTGTGCAGTCTCGTGGTTCTAGAAGACCCCCAAACATCTCCTGCATTGCATACTTTCTTCTTTGTCACGTTGGCCGCGGCTCCATCTGTCACTTTGGCCTCGCTGAGCTCGGATCTGTCAGAAACCAGCACCCAGCCCAGCTCCGCCTTTCCTGCCAGCCTAGCTCCTCCCCGCTCCCTTCTTCCCTGCCAAACCCCATCCCTCCTCTTCAGTCACCTCCTGCCTCTGCAGCTGCTTCCAGTTCACTCCCAGCTTGCTCCTCACTTCAGAGCCAGGGCCTCCCACCTTCCTGGGCTTCCCTCCGCCCTAATTATTCGGCCCCTCCGTGGATGTTTTCTATTCACCTGTGGTTTGGGGCCCACGTTTCTGTGTCTGTCATTTCTGTTTCTACATATTTACAGTGGTCAATTATCCGTTCTAATGGTGAGCGAGGCGGCATGAATAATTTAAAAATAACTTACGTTTGTCTCTGGAATTTCTGTACTCACACTTTGAGTTTGGGGGGTGTCTGATACTCTGGGAATTCACACGTCAAACTTGGTAATGAAGCCAAAGTATAAAATGCCTTGGGAGGAGTGGGGGGAGTTATTCAGCATTTTTTTCTCTGGCCCCTGAAACATTCTCTGGCTCTCAACTCTGTGATGAAGTTGGAAAGCATCACTTCTCATATAGTTGGCTTGTTCTGGACCCAGGAGAGCCTTTCCAGTCCCTTCAGGGTGTCTGCTCAGCTATTCGTCTGGTACACAGTGTCTCTGTCAAGGGGGGAGGTAATCAAGAGGCTGACTTGGAGGAAAATTATCAGGGCTCATGGAATTACCCGGAGAAGAAAATTCCTTAATTGCATGACTTTGCCAAATGAACATTCATTAAACATATCTGCTCTTTGGTGTGCACACAAATTTAAGGGGTCTGATTGTTTTGAAAAATTGTCCTAGAAATCCTTATTGTAAGATATGTCAGCAACGTGATGTGTGATTGAAAATATTAACTGGCCTTAAACTAGCAGGGTCCTTTTGCATAAACAGAGGTGCCCACACAGGGCTGAGTAAACATTTGACATTCAGGGTAGTGTGCCAGGCAAAGGTTTGCGGCCCTAAGCCACCATGAGAAATATTTAAAGTTAGCTGATTTGTTACATAAACACTCCAACCTCAAACTCAGTCTGGGCAATGACATCCCTCTCCTCTGGGCTCTGCCCTGCCAAAACGGAGGGGGCATGGGCTCTTTTCAGAACACACTTGCCTGTAGTCGCCTACTCATCCTGCAGTGAACTATGGTTTGACAAAGTTTCTGCAAGGTTTAATTTGCAAAGCATTTCAGGAGACTAAAATGCAAACCTAGGGTGAAGAGAAGGGAAGCGCACCACTCAGGGTGATTCTGTGAAAATGAGCTCAAAGCATGCATGTACATGCACGTGCAGGGCACACGGGTGAAAAGCCATCACCCCAGGGTCAGCCCAAGCGGTTTGCAGGTGCTCCCACCAGCCCAGCCCGTCCCGTCCCTCCAGGATCTTTCCAGTGGCTTCTGGGATCCTTTCACTGGCTCCCCTCCCTCAGCCCAGCTGTCCTCCCTCTAACCTACTGAGCTTAGTGTGAGCCTTGCCTCCGAAGGCACTCAGACCCTCTTGGAACTTTTAGATAAGATTCTGGGATGCGAGATCTGAATTTGACTGGCCCCATACACTTCTTTGTTGTCCATTGAACATTCCTAAGGGTCTGTGGTGGCCAAGACGGCATAAGGATTATACTTGAGAGCCTTGGGAGCCTAGAGAGGCCAGTGCTGAATAAGGCAGGGAGGACGTGCATGAGAAAACGTTTCATTCCTTGGCTCTGAAGAGGTATCAGGAATGGAGCGGGTGTGGTGATGATGCCTAAATACGGCGGGGGCCACAAAGGGCCATGAGATTGATGGCTATCAATGTGTACTCATTCTTTTAATGAGTGTTTCTTTAGCCCTGCCTACCTGTTAAACATTGCGTTAGGTGCAACGGTGATACAAAAGTGGATTTGGGGTTAATTTTTAAACTTTAGTATGCAGGAGAAAAATTTAGTGAACTGGTCAAAATACAGATTCCCGGGATTCCAGAGAGTCCAATTTATTAAGTCTAAATGGAGACGGGGAGCTGCATTTTTAAGAATGCAGCTCAGGTAATTCTAATGCAGAT
>NC_048227.1:94776557-94836033 GCF_002007445.2 Ailuropoda melanoleuca | reverse complement strand
ATTAAGATATTGAAAAGGTAATCAAATTAGATGATAGCAATGTATGTGGCTCGCTCTTTACACTCGAAGTGATGGGGCAGCGGCTGGTCTAGTAGCTATCATTCTGAGGTTGCAATGAGCATCAATGCTGCTCTGAATTTCTGTCGAAACTGGAATGTCATGTTAAAATACCAGTGATTTCTACTGGTGGCAGACACAGGTACTGTTTTCCTGCTGTGGCTTGTTGCTGACATTCATAATTGAAGGAACTGCTACATTACAGGTAGAGGTTAGTAAAAACAAAGATGGAATTTTCCCCCATTCAAGTTCATGGACTCCTGAATTCTGGTCTGTTCTCCCTTGTTTGAAGTGTGGCTATTAGAAGAGCTTCTTTGGGGAGCAGCTGGTCAGTCTATTAGAGTTTAAGGAACCACATGAAGGTCTGTTTACTAACCAACTGGTCTTCCACGGTAGTCAACTTCTTCAATGGATATGTATTATAGGTTCGTAACAAATGCTATAAAAATGCAATTATTATTAGTTAACTTGTACCCCCATGTACCTATACATTTATACAAAAGCTATGGAGGAATATGTGTATGCAGATTTTTCTGGAATAAATAAGGTACGTTTCATATACCCTCTGATTTATGGGAATGTGTAAACTATAAACCAACCAACCAACCTGGGTCATGTCAGACCTGAGGATTCTTTAAAATATCCAGTACTCCTGTATAAAATATAAGAGTACTCCTGTATTGTTTTAATGGGGTCAACCCCGGAAATAGAAGAATAAAAAGAACAGTAATGGATGGGTTGGCTAACTGCCTGGCTGCTACTTCCCTGAGTCTGCATGCATCGCTCCCTTTTTATCAGTGGATCCCCATGGTGTGTTCCCCTGGGAGCTCTCGATGCTTCTCCTGGGCTGGGTCTTGACCTTTGCCAGTGTGGTCGCTACAGCAGTGCGAGCAGGGAGGGAGCGAGCCCACTTGTCTGTGCCGTGGGTGCGTCACCCGTGTCGCCCGCCATTTGTGGTCTGTCAGTGGTTTCTCACATTTCAGTGACAGAAGCAGAGAGAGATCAAGATCTGCACATCGGGGGAAGATTTCTCACTTAAAATCACCAGGTCAGAGGTTGTATGATTTCTTTTCCTTAGGCCTTGACCTCAGAAGAGATGGTAGACAACGAACTCTTCCCCAAAATAACACCTTCTCCTGTGGATGAAGGCCTCAAGTCATTGAGCTGATGAGCCCGTCAATGAACCTGCTATCGTAGCAGGTTAGCGAATGGGAGAGAACGATCCATCAAAGGCGCATTAGGACATCTAGGGGATGTTAATGAGGCCACACATGGGAAAATAGTTTGGGGTGCCCAGCAACACCTGGATTACGGGCTGTTCCTCGTGAGTGTTTGAAAACCTCTTCCACATGTGTGTCCGGGATACTTTTCTTTTTGGTGAACTGGCCAACTGCCTGGTGAAAGGAGGTAAGGAAAGAAGTCTCTGGTCTAAAGCCCTTGGAATATAGATTTCTAAAAGCACTTTCAAAAATAGAAAATGAAGCTGAATAGCAGAGGAAAATTATGAAAAGTCAAATAACAGAAGGCAACCGCTTAAAAAATGAACTCCTGAGCAAGACCGCTTACTCAGGGCGTCACGTGGAGAACAACTTTTCTGTGGACCCTTAAGACCTTCAAAGTGTTAGATACGGAAGACAAGAGATGACTGCATGTTTGGAGAGGTGTACTTCCAGATAAAGGACGGGGAGGGGGAGCGCCACACACACCCTTCAGAACCACCAAGCAAAACCGTTCTTGAGATACAGTCTTGGTGTGGGCAGGCTTTCTTGTTTTTGTTTTATTTTTTAATTTTTAAGATTTTATTTATTTATTTGAGAGACAGCGCGAGCAAGCAAGAGGGTGTAAGTAGGGAGCCTGATGCGGGACTGGATCCCAAGATCCTGAGATCATGACTTGAGCCAAAGGCAGACGCTTAGCCAACTGAGCCACCCAGGCGCCTCGAGGCTTTCTAGTTATTAAGCTGTGTTTTGGAACAAATTAAATTGTGCATAAAGACACATTATGGGGAGAGCAACTACCGAGCAGGGTCACTGAAGGGTGTAGTGCAAGAATACGCAGGAAAGATCCGACGGCAAGGTCTCCTGCAGGATGTGCCTGCGGGACATTTAAGATATTTATGGTGACTATTTTACTTATACTGCTTAGAGGACAATGACTTCTTGTTTGCTCCTGAATCCTTGGTTTTGTCTTAACTTTTATATAACTTTATGTTATTGTAGGAAAAAATGGAAACAAAAAGGGTCAGCAACTCCCGGGAAGGGGGTCCAGGCCATAGAACATTCTTTCCTATGAATGAAGGGTTGGACAAATGGACAAACATTTGCCAAACACCTGACCTTTAAGAGTAGCTTTCCTTTGCCCTATGGGCCTTGGAGAGCTTAATGGCCATTGAGATTCATTCATTGGGGGAAGAAGTGAGCATCAACCCGTTAGTTTTTAGGTAAGTGATGCAAACTTCACAAGCCCTGAAAACAGTTCTGGATATAAAATGCACTTTGTTCTCCAGGATATTACAACTCTCCGGCAGTCAGAAGATTTCACAACGGACCAGATATGTGTGTGTGTGTGAGTGTGTGTGTGTGTTTCTTTCTTGTTAGATTTCCAAAGCCCTGGTTATAGTCACAATTTTCCAGAAAACTGACGTCAGGTTACAACCCCAGCGTGAACAGTTACCTCTAGTGAGCAGGGAGTTTTATCTGGCATGGAAAACTTGCTGGTTGGTTTTCTAGATACATGTTTATTTGCAGTTCAAAGACAAAATAGAAAACTCCAGAGTGGAAAACGCTACCTTTTAGTTCACACTCTTTTAATCCCTCCATCCCCATAAAATAAACTTTCTGAAGTGTAAGCAGTGGGAAATAATATAAACTCTGCAGAAACGGAAAATAAATTAGTTTCTTTCAAACTCAGTGGAGGTCCTTTTACCGGACACTGTACTTGGTTGCACACAGAATTCGGACTCGAACAAAGACTAAATCTTTGGCCTATTTCCCCATTTCTCCCGCGTTGCGTAAGAGGCATATTTCAAATTCACTTTCTTCTCCAACGGCAGCAAAAAGGCAAGGAGTAGTCGGTTTTGCGAGCCTGGAAAACAAACACATGTTTCCGGGGGTTTAAGAACAGCTTTTTACCCTGTGGTGTTAAACTGTTAATAGGGCTTTAAAGAGCTGGAGACCGAAAGAAAATTCAACAGCAGATAAGTGATTCTCTTCACCAGACGAGGCCGGGATCCCCGTTTGGCATCTTTTTACTTCAGAGCAATGGATAATCCGATGCCGCACTGCTCTGTGACCAGGTCCGCACAGACACTGCAGGCAGCGATCTGAACCCCTGCGAAGATAGGGCAGAAATTCCAAAATTCTAAATTTGGGCTCTATGGTCTTAGGGTCCTGCTGAGCGAGAACGCTCAGGATTTTAGATTAGGAATCCTGTCGCCTCGGATTTCGGTTTCTCTTTCATGGCAGGCACTGAAAGCCAGGTCTGAAAAATGCATTTAGGGCACGAATGGAAGGGAGGAGGTCTGGCCCTTCTTACTGGTATGAAAGCTTTGTTATTTTCTCTCAAAGAATATTAAGACTCGGACGCTGCTGGAACCTGCCATCTTTTCGAAAGAGAAGTGCTCGAACTACATTTTAGAAAGAACACACAAAGCAAACACCTAAGTTCCAGAAAATACGTGGTCACCACTGCAGAAGAAATGTAAACGCAGGTGTTGGGCCTTTCGTCTGAATTTATGCATGGAAGAATGTATCTGCGGGGCCAGGAGTCCAAAAGGATGCTTGCTTAGCTTCAGAACAGAAGACAGTGACGAAGGCAGGGGACCAGGAACTCGGAAGACTCCCCTAGAGCCTGATTCACGTCAGGGAAGCAAACAAAACAGAAGCCCTGCAAGCATAATCATCACCAACAAAAAGGAAATACGTTTGCAGTGAGGAAGGGAGGCGTGCCTGGTGCAGACCTTGCCCCCCACTCAGACAGGGGGCCGGCCTCACTTCAGCGGCTCTGCTGCTCCTCCCCTGAGAATCAGGGACTCCTGAGGCAGAGAGGAGGGTAAGGGGGAGGACGGGGGGCTTCGTGGACTGGAAACAACCCAAGGAAGGCAAGTCTGGAAGGACCTTCCAAACTGGAGGTGTGTGGTGGAGGACCAGCTGATGGGCCATGTGACCTTACTATCCAGTGGTTTCGTGTTTCTAGGGGCTTAGAGTAGGTGGTTCCATATTTTAAGAAAAGGCAGAGTGTTGGCCAGAAGTACGGAAAGTGTGAGCACAGATTTTACAAACTGGAAATGCAATAGCTATGGTGAGAATTTAAAAAGGAATCAGCTGTTTATCGTTATCCAGTTATTCAGAAAAAAAAAATTTCAGAATTTTATGAAGACAGAATATATGAAACACTCTATCTTGGTATGGGACTGATAAGAAATCAAAGCGTGCACAGACAAGTTTCTTTTCTTCTTTTTTTGGGGGGGTGGGGGAGAAAGAGAGAGACGGTGTACGAGAGCGGGGAGAGACAGAGGAGAGAGAAGCTTAAGCAGGTTCCACGCCTAAGGTGGAACTGGACACAGAGCTCGATCTCAGGACCCTGAGATCATGACTTGAGCCAAAACCCAGTCGGACACTTAACCCACTGAGCCACCCAGGCGCCCCCAAAAAAGTTTCTTTAAAAGGAAGTTAAGAACTTCCCAACTGTTAAGCTTCCAAATATTCCATTTAGTTCCAACTATGTACCCCAAGGATGGCTCGGGGTGATGCTGACCTTTTTCTCGGAGCATAATGGTGATAGACAGTTTTTGAGCAGTTCCTTGAAAAGACTTTCAATGAGCACTGAGTGTTGCATTTAAGTGATGAATCACTGAATTCTACTCCAGAAGTGAATGTTGCATTATATGTTCACTAACTGAAACTAAAAAGACCCAAAGCACAGAGCCCAGTGCTCCCCTAGGGAGCCCTGCAACCTTGTGGCTTATAACGGGATGACAAACTGTGCCCACAGAAGGGCTGCAGGCAGCAACATACTCGAGATGGATTTATGATGATTAAGTATCATTGAGCATTTCTGCTCTAACCGCAGTTGTTTAGGGAAGAAATGAGCTGGTATTATATTCTTTTTTGCATGTGGAATTAAAAAAAAAACTTTTTTTGGTGAGTAACTAACATGTAGAGCAGGACTAGAGTCAAGCCGATGCTGTAGTCCGTAACGGCACGAGGGATGAAGTAAGGGGGTATCCGAATTCTTCAGGAAATCTGCCAGACTTCACTGTGTCCACTTGAAGCCCGCTGAGACTCAGACATACAATAAAGGTTCAGAATGAGATACCAAGAGGGGAGGGAAAAAATCAGAACCCCATGTCCTGGGGTCATCTTCAAACCAAAGACAGAAGAGTAACGTGGCAGGGTCTGTTTCATTGGGACAAACAGCATATTTTAATTCGTTTTGTTCAGGGCCATCCAGAAGAACGCATCAGGCCCTTCTTCTGACAGTAGTGAAGGCACCACAGCGGAGCCTTGGAAAGGAGCAAGAGCTCAAATTCTGGTGACTTCTTGGCATCTCCTGTTCCTATTAAGTCTCAGGCGATTTCCTAGAGGGTGAGGTGAGCAGGAAAGGAGGGGAATTGGAAGGGGAGAAGCAGTCGTCAGCGGAGTGCAGTCCTCCACGTGGTAGACATCTGCAGCACGTGCAACAAAGAATAATGAGCGTGCTGCTGTGCAGCCAAGTGCACAGAATGATCTGGAGTCTGACCGCTATGGGAGCAGCACAACCAACCAGATATTTCCTCTTTCGATGCCCAAAGTTGACTGCCATCCGAATGTTCACATTTTTATTTTTTGGACTTTCACTAGCCACAGACCTCTGACTGTTAGTAAAGGTGGTCCCTGACTGCCATATGCCATACGTGAGGGCCCAGGAAACAGAGAGACTGTCTGTGGGGTCATTATCCCAAGGAGTCCCTGGGGCACCCGGGTGGCTCAGTTGGTTAATCGTCTGCCTTTGGCTCAGGTCATGATCACAGGGTCCTGGGATCGAGCCCCACACTGGGCTCTCTGCTCAGCGGGGAGCCTATTTCTCCCTCTCCCTCTCTCCCTGCTTGTGCTCTCTTGCTCTCACATAAATAAATAAAACCTTAAAAAAAAACCCACAAAAAACCAAACAAACAAAATATATTGAAGAGTCCCTGAGAAGGAATGTTTGTTTTGTCAGAGGTTTCCTCCTGTGACACCAGATCCATTTTCAGTTGTGCAAGCAAGGGTCAAGTGATGGGTTTTGAACCACTGCCCTGCCAGTCTAGAAATGGGACTGGGCAGTTCACGAACCAGAAAAAAGCCTTGGATGAGTGAGTGGGAAGGGAAAATGACATTCAGTGAGAGTCCAGTGAGAGATAGCCCTATTACACTTTGACAAAAAAGAGTTTGGACGAAGCCACAGCTTTTAACACCCAAATAATTATCTTTTGCTATAAAAAAAAAAATCACCCGATGATCCCAAAATTATAGGTCTGCTCAAATCACTGGTTACCGTCTTCTAGAATGGGGCCGAAGTTCACTCACACTGTGACTGAGATGCGAAGGGCATCCTTTGGTCTGGGCACAAAGGATGCGGTGAGATAGAGTACGTGGATCCCGGTGGGAGTCTCGACATTTGTGTTTATCAGCTGTGCCACCTGAGCATGCTGTCGGCCTTCCCGGGCCAGAGTTCTTTTGGCTCCAAAATAAAACTGCTCACCTTGCTGGGCTGATGCCAGCATGACGTGGGACAGGCATGGCAAAGCAACTCGTGCCAGCTATGGAAGGAAGGCAGGGCCGAGCAGTGGAAAGAGCTCTGCGGTCCTGTGGGTCAGGGTCCCTCCTCAGCCACCCCCTCTCAGTGACCGCAGGGGAAGCACCTGCCTCCCAGGGGTGCTGTGCCCACCCACACGAGGCGCTTAGCCCAGTGCCTAACACACTGACGTGATCTCCGCAGGCCAACATCCTGACCTCCACCCCTTGCTCAACCTTTCAATAAAATTGGAGGGAACACGAACTTAAGGATTTAAGCNAGGGAACAGAACTTAAGGATTTAAGCGTACGTGATAAGAAAGCTAAGGACGTGTCCCTTGGCGTTACCTGAGTCTTAACTGCAATAATCCAGGTATAATTGGGTTTTTATCACCTTCTTGGAGAACAAATGAAAACAGACCACAAGGCTGGAGAAGTACTATCCATGGGAGATGAAGGATGATACACACTTGTTCTGGGGAAAAGTGACACACGGCAGAAATACAGCATGATGGGTTCTTGACATGAAACCCACAGTTCTACCCAAAGACCAAAATGACACCATAATCAAGGCTCCTGTTTATAGGCTTCTTTGTTAAATTAGTCTCCCTGAGTCCATTTTGTGGAGTTTCCTTTTTCAGAACTGACACAGATATGAAACGTGGTTGTGGTTAAAACTAAATACAGCCCCTGCTCCTCAGTGACAAGCACATATAAACAAAAGCAAACAACTCCACACCTTGCATTAATGTAATTTCATAGAGGTATGGTCCCTTACCTTTCTCAACATAGCCTAGACCTTCAGCGTTTTAGGAACAAAGACTTACCAAAAAAGAAAACAATCTCCCCATGGTGACTACTGGTCATGAAACCAACAAAAATGAGAGTCCTGCATGCTTGGCTCAGGGCATCGCTCAGGCAACTGGAGAAAAGTGTCTTTAGGTCAAGTGAGTTCATCGGGCAGGCCCACAGTGTGCTGGCAGAAGGGAGGGGTGCTGGGCTAAGGAACAGCAACGGGAGTGAGTGGGGAGACTGCACGGGGCAGGAGGGGGTGTTGGGGAAAAGGAATGTGTTTTGAGACTATGGTGAGGACACGTTTGATATACGGGATGAAGAAAAGCAGCTTCAAGCCTTTACAACTGCTGATGGGGAGTTTTCCAGGCGGCACAATTCGGAGGCTGGTCATTTCTCTTCATGAAGGGAAGTGAGGACAGTAGCCAGCAGGTGTGGCGGGAGTACTGAGGGGGAGACATGAGTAAGACCAGGGACCCCCACTGCGGGCTGCTTAAGGGAGCTCCAAGTTGAGCTCAGCTCCCTTAAACTGTGTGGAACCTGAGAGAGTGAGGGGCCTCATTTCTGCTGCCCTGTCCTTCCTGTGACTCACTGGGCCCTCTGCATTGGAGGACCTGTCCCGTCTCCATGTGTCTTTCCAGTGGTATAAGGGCCACCTGTTGTGCCACAGCTGAGTGTTACAGGTTACACTGTCCCCAAAGACACAGGCGGAAGTCCTGACCCCCAGTACCGAACGAAGACAGTGACCTTATTTGGAAATAAGGTCTCTGTAGATGTCATCGAGTTAAGATGAGGTCAATAAGGTGGGCCCTGATTCCATGTGACTGGTGTCCTTACAAGAAGAGACTGCCACGGGAAGACAGAGACACACAGGGAGGCTGCTTCGGCCATGCAGGCAGAGACTGAAGCCATGTGGCTTCAGCTGAGGAACAAGGATTATTGGCAGCTCCCAGAAGTGGAGAGGAGGCCAGGATGGATCCTACCAGAGTCTCAGAGGGGGCATGACTTCGCAGACACCTTGACTTTGGATTTCTAGCGTCCCAAACTGTGGGAGAAGACGTTTGCATTGTTTTGAGCAGTCCCGTTGGGCCTCGCTGTTACGGCAGCCCCAGGGAATGAACACCCCCCCGGATTCCTCTGTCACGGGGGTCTAACTCTGTGCTGAGAGAGTGGTGGTAGGAAGGGAGAGTTATGCTTTTACAATGACTGCAGACACAGCAGTCCCCCCGCATCTGTGGATTCGCTTTCCACGGTTTTCGTTATCCACAATCAGTGTGGTCTGGAGGCAGATGAACCCTCTGACATAGTGTCAAAAGGTCAACAGCAGCCTAAAGCTATGTCACGACGCCTACGTCATTGCCCTCGTCACCTCATCATGTAGCCATAGCCATTTTATCGTCTCACATCATCACATGAAGAAGGGTGAGTGCAGGACAATAAGGTATTTTGAGAGAGGGAGACAGAAAGAGCACATTCATATAACTTTGATAACAGCATTTTGTTATGATTATTCTCTTTTATTAGCAGCTACTGTTGTCAATCTCTTACTGTGCCTAATGTGTAAATGAAACTTTATCATATGCATGTACATACGGGGAAAACCATAGTATACCCGGTGTTCAGTACGGTAGCCCCGTGAATAAGGAGGGACACTATTAGCTTTCCTCAACCCCAGGACCCTGGGATCATGACCTGAGCCAAAGGCAGATGTTTAACCAATGGAGCCACCCAGGTGCCCCCCCCACCCCAAGATTCCTTTTTGGTGGCAAGAGATGCCTTAAACAAATCTATATTCATAGGGGACATGACTTGACTTTCACTGGATAGGAGCCCATCTAACTGCATACCCACACCTAGGAGTGACCCAAGCCATGGGCTCTTATTACATAGGAATTCACAGTAACCAAGTCAGGAAATTACTTCTCACACCATGTTTTGTAGTACATATTAAAAAGCCAAAACAAAATGAAACTAAAAATTATTTGGGGGCAGGGGGAGAAAAAGCCAGTAGAAAACACAGCAGCCTACCTGAATTGGGTCCTGTGGAAGTCGGGTTCATTTAGAACAAGCCTTTGACTTGCTCAGTTTCTGTATCAAGATCTATATCATAGAAGCAGGGCCGGGTGGGCAGTCCGGGCATGGTGCTCATCTAGAGGAGAAAACAGAGTATGGTCTATTAGCAGATGCTGCGAAGTGATCACTGAACATGGTACATCTAATGACCAGAACTATCTGCATTATTCAGTGCAGCCTCCCGTAACTTTAGGTCCTATATACCTGCAGCTCTTTAAATTCGCCATCTGCTATTTCAATCTTTGTAGGAAATGAAATAGAAAAGGCAGATGTCAGCTTCCTGGAAACGGAGACCACTTACCTTCCCCCACGGCCCCACGGCACATCGTCGCTCCAAGACTGATTTTCAAACCCTTTCTTTCTAAATCACATTTTTAAAAAAGTTGAGCCCCTCTGGTTGTGGGGACCAGTGGGGGTGGGTTAAGTGAACAACAGCCTCCTCCTCACCCCCAAGAGACGTTTTTGTAAAATCTACAAGTCTCGGAGGACGATGTGGACACAGCTGCTCTGCCCGCCGTGAGAACAGTAGCTGCTGTTGACTACGCACCAGACGCTGGGCCAAGTTTCCCTTCTTTGGCCCTCCCGACAACACTGTGAGATGGGTACTTTTATTGTCCCCATGCTACGAGGAAGGACACGGAGGTTTACGGAGGTTAAGTCACTTGCCCAAGGTCACACAAGTAATAAGTAGCAACATGGGAAATTGGACTCCAGGCCTATAACCTCAAATGACTCACTTCACCACCACCACGACCGCTGGGGCACTCTGGGTTTATGGGTTTTACACGGATAACTTAATTAAGTCCCCCACCACCCTGAGAGGTAGGTACTAATTTCAGGTCCACTTTCTGAATAGGACAGAGGGCATTCAGGCACAAAGGCATGTACGCGCGCGAGGACATCCAGCAAGTTGGTGGGGGAGACAGGATTCAAACCAGGCCCCCTCCTAGCTGCTTTGCTACAGCGTATCCAGATCAGAGTTCACCAAAGTGGGTCTCTGCCCACTTGCACCAGAAACCCTTGGTATCCTGGGGGAAACGCTGATTCCCCTAGTGACTCACACACTAGAACACAGTCTAGGACCTACATTGTGAGGCTCCTGGATGATCTACTCCTTACTGATTATTTTAATATTTCCTACTCTGCTTTAATATTGCACTTTTCACAAAAAAGATGCTCGTAAAGCAATGTTGCATGCAATTGTTTGGAGGAAAGACACCTGGGACTATGCTTAGCTTCGCTGCTCTTCGAGGATTAAGTGCTTTGTCTTGCAAAACTCCTGCCTGCCCTGGCCTAGAACATTCTAGTGAGATGAAGCTGTGAAATACAGCTCCAGGGTTCACCCACTTCTTCCCACCCAGCAACAGAGCTCAGCTCTTTCACTTGCTTCTGAATTGACTTGGCATTTCCCCCTCTGCCATGTGCCCCCCTCACCCTCCACCCCTGTCCGCATCTGCTCCTACACGGGTCTGTGGGCCAGGAGCGTCGACATCACTGGGAGCCTGTTTGAAATTTCAAATCTCAGAACCTGTCTCGGGTCTGCTGAGTCAGAATCTGCAATTTTAGCAACTCCCATGCAATTCATGGGCTCGTGACCATTTGAGAAGCGCTGCCTGGACACTGTGGCCAAGAAGGGGGCCCCGCCCGGTGGAAGTGGTGAGGAGGAAGGATACAGGAAAGCCCGCTGCATCCCTGACAACCGTACTTCTCTCTCCGTCTGGAGCAGCTGGTGGCGGACATCCGTGCACCCGTTGGCCTCACTAACCACCTGCTCCCCGCGAGTGTGGTGGGGGGCCACGGAGCGCACTCTCCGCGTGGCTGAATGCATAGCCACAGTGACACACGGCGGCTAGCTCCTGTCTTGCTAACTGCACGGGACTGTATTTCAGGTATATTATGGGCTAAAAAGGCTTCTGCCCGGAATATAGCTACCATTTGTAACATGTCTTGGAGAAAATGTGCTCCATTCCAAACAATTAACTACAAATAAAGTTTCTGCAGACAGCCTGCCTGGAGGGGGGGAGGGACAACATCCTGTATTTTCAAACTTTACTTATGTAACGGCTAGGTATCCTTGTTAAGTTTCTGTTCCTAGCAGAGCAGTGACATTTTTCTCTGGTTACTACAGCGGCTGCACCTATCGGAGGGACCCCAGAAAGAAACCCACGCTTACTCTTCTAGCACTGCGATGCCAAACACAAAGGCCACTGGTCGCAACTGTTGCTATTTTTGTCAGTTGCCTGTGTACCACTCCCAGCAGGTACTTCATAACTGTTTTCCTAACTGCATTCTGACGTGGGCACTTGAAGATGCCTTCATAATGCGCGTGGGGGCGTGGATTTGGAAAAGAAAACCAGCATTTTATAGTTGAAGAAATGAATGATTATATTCAGCCACAGCCCCCAACCCTTGATTCAACTCTGGAGGTCGAAGCCACATTGAGTCGTAAGAACGTGACCCAGACTTTGCTGCTTTGGAAGCTGCCGCCCTCTTGGCCCCCGAGCAGACTTCCGTGGGAGGCAGGCCTACACTCACACATGGTGAGAAGGCCCAGAAGAGCCCTGTGCATCTCGGCCCATCCGACCAAAGCCGCAGTGGCAGCTTCTATTGTAGACAACTCCACTGCCTGCTTGTTTATGCTATTTTCCTTGACGCGAAAATTCAACACTTCATCATTAACTTTTTTAGCTGATGCAGGACAGAGGCTGACAAAGGTAGAGTGTGGTTCATGTCGTTCTTGGAGCTGGTCTACTGGCTGCAGTGAAGCCGAGCGCGGATCTTTCGGTCATTCTGATGCTTTCAGAGCAAAACTGGGAACTAAAAGGAGCGAAGATATTAAAGGCAGGGAGGTGTGACATGTGTTTCCTCTATTTTCGACCCATTTCTCCCAAATGGGGGAAAATAAGTTCAATCAGAAGACTCCCATGTTCCTTTCCAATTATGCAATTGTCACTTCCAAGATCAGAACCAGCAACAGCAGACAGGAAAGCACACGGAGTCTGAAGAGCCAAGGGACTTCCTGCCCTGAGGACAAAGAGCTATCCCCCAGTAAATCTACTTTTAAAATAAAACTTCTCCTGCTGAGCAGACACAATATGGAATTATGTTAACAAGACCTAATACACTCACATCAAATTCTCTCCCAATAAAAAACTCTGTTATCAAAGGATTGTGGCCCCAGACAAGAGTCAGAACTGCACTATGTGAAAGGAAGAATTTGAACAGCCCTTGGGAATTGACCTCTGGCCTCACGCCTGGGGTCAGAGGTGATCTGTGTTGACTTTGTTTGTGTGTCCTCTAAGAAGGCCCCCTGCTTAAAATAACAGGGGAGCCACTAAATTGTACTTACTTGTCATGCTGCATTAATGGATTCTTTAACAAAGGCTGAAAAACATGGGCTTTTGCCCTTCACGACCCCAATTTTAACTACAACGAATCTTCCGAATCTTTACTGATTTCGGGTTAAGCTTACTTTGGAGAAACGATGAGTTCTATGATATAAACATACATTAAACCTAGTTAAAGAGAAAATATTCATATACTTAAAAGTAGTCATTGTAAGTAGAAGAATATTCTCAGCACGAGTAGAAAAATTACTAAAAATTCTGTTTCTTAAAGTGACAGAATCATAATTTCTACTTAACCAAACTATCGTGGTAGTTTTCTTGTATTTGTGCAATTTTTTGACTTCTCCTTAAATCTACTACTTTTCATACTGAACAAATCATCTGGTTTTATTCTGGTTCAGAAACAAGCATTTTTACTCACAACTATTTTATTCTCACAGCTCATGATCTGAGGGGAAATCCCTTTTACACACTTCTTCCCTCTCTCCAAAAGATGACGGAGCACAGTCGATTATATCATCTTGGTTCAAAACTTTAAGAGTTGAAAAAGGCTGCAATGGTTAACTACATTATGATGTAACTTAAATAAAAAGATTCTTATGAAATAACAACTCAAAAACGTAAATTCCTTATTAAGCCGAAGTATTTTCTGAGTTTAACACTAGTGTCCATGGCTTCTCAGCCTTTTGGCTAAGATCAAGCTTAAATACCATGTCTGGCAATATGAGGCCTCAATAAATGCTTTTTAAAATAGATGAGTAAAAATGGAGAAGAATGAGGAAATTAGGATAATTAGTGAAGTAGGAAACAAACAAAAAGAAACTTTCTTGAGGATGAGGCTCCTTTTTTGTTTCTTCCTTTCTTCTTTGAATGTGAAATAAGCTACTCCAAGATGATGGGTAAGGAAGAATGGCCAAGTGTAGACGTCCAGTGACGGAGACAGAGGGATATGAAAAATCATTCTAATAAAAACAGATATTGCTGCTACCACTGGAATTTCCATTTGCCTGACTTAGCGGAGATGGATGTTCTGGGATTTTTTCCTGGGCAGTTAGGTAACATTCACCTGCAGAGCTTGTGACCACATTCCAACGGTGATCTCTGTCGAGTAGCTAGCGATACTCCGAGAGCGTGGGGGTGCGTCTGCTGGAGTGCACTAATCTTTCCTGGTGGCCGATGAGGAACTATTCCTGTGTGAAGGGACGTGGTGATGTTTTATTCAACTCAGCAACTTCTGCTGAGGGCTCACTATGGGGACACCAAGGTGACCAGGACCTGGTCCCCGCTTCCAGATGGACAGACCAATAAAGCAGACCATTGGGCTATTCGGACCAAGTCACTTTAGTTATAGTTACAAAAAAATTTTTTTCCATTCTATGATTTTTATATAAAAAAGAATCTCTGTAATAAATTCTTACCTTATGACTTTCTAAGATGTAAGTCAAGTTCGATTACTATAAACAGTACCATATTGTGCTCACATATCGTGCCAGTATTACATAGCTGAAATTATTCTGATTTATGTCAATCGCCTTGAATGAAAGAATGAGCAAGCACAGTTATTTTTCTCGTCTTTTGTGAGGGATGGTTATTTTCTTTTAGTGGTAGGAAGCTAGTCCCTAACTAACTTTTCTTTGTTTTTAAAAATCTACTAAAAAACATATTTTATTTTTTATTTTTATGTATTTATTTTTTGAAGATTTTATTTATTTGAGAGAGAGAGAGACTACCAGCGAGAGAGGGAACACAAGCAGGGGGAGTGGGAGAGGAAGAAGCAGGCTCCCAGCGGAGGAGCCTGACATGGGGCTCGATCCCATAATGCCGGGATCACACCCTGAGCCGAAGGCAGACACTAAACGACTGAGCCACCCAGGCGCCCCTAAAAAACATATTTTGAACATAAAATTAAAAAACAGTAGAAGTAAAAAGCAAAGTCCTCCTGTCCTTACATGCTTCCCAGACGGAAGCCCTGAAAATAATTTCTTGTGTCAACTCCTGGATAACTTTCTCTTCCTATTCAAGCCATGTGTCTTTATAATGTATACTTCTATCATTTTGTACAGAAATGGGATAATTCCATATGGACAATTCTGAAATTTGATTTTCAGGGAGATTAACATTGAAAAGAGGTAACTGGTAAAATTCCCCCTAAACAAGAGAGGTCCAAGAGTTGTCCCTAACACTTTCTATGTGCAGAGTCCATGGGCCTGCCTTTTGGAAAAGGAGAGATGGCAGGAGTCCTTTCGGAAACAAGATAAATGTGATGCAGGGTCTGACTGACCAGACATGCACTAAGGAAATGAAGAAATTCTGCAAAATTTTTTGTGTTGCCTCAACCATCAGCTAAAAAATTCACAAGTTACAAAGGACTAATAGTTTTGAGTTGAAAGACTTTCAGAAGCCTCCCCCCACTCCAGCATTTTTTCCTTTATTTGTTCTGATTGTAGGGATGGTACTCCTTCATCAGCTTTCACCTGTGGTTATCGGGAACGCCCTCGCGCTGGCTTGCTCAGTAAGACAATGTCCTTCCAGCCCCCGTGCCTGGAAGCTCAGAGGTGGCACACGGAAGGCTTGGCTGGGTCCTGCACCCCTGTTGTTTCTCTCTGCTGTCCTTTGGGTGTTGGCTTCTTGCTGTGTGGGTAGCTCTAGGCCAAAGACTCAAACCCTAAGACATCTAGTGCATGTTTTTTTTTTTCCCCCCTGGATTCCCCTAGATTCCTTTCTTTTATTTATCAATTTTCAAATTAATAACTTGGTGCCCTGACAACTCCAATGGTAACCCCTCTGATGCTATGCATATCAGCACTTAACATGCACCGTAGCCCATGTACTTCCTACAACCCTACAAGACTGGAGTTACCTTGCTGCCATTATCCCCATTCTGCGCATTAGGAAAACAAGATGTGGAAACGCATAATAATGTGCCTGAAATCACACAGCCCAGACCTGGTGGAGCTGGAATTCAAACGCAGTGTGACTCCCGAGTCCGGCCCTAACCACCACCACGGAGCACGATGCCCCCCTTCTATCATGGCATCGAGTTCATTGCCCCTTGGTGGCAGCAGGTGCGCTGAGCCCAACAGGGGCTGGAGGATGCCCCCACGGCTGGAACCACACCAAGAAAAGCTGTGAACCACTGTCGTGATGGAAATCGACCCGTCCTCTCCAGCTCTTCTGATTTCTCAGCTACAGCATTCAGGTAAATAAATTTACGTGGATTTGTAAAGTAAACTCAGTTACTTTACAACTGTAGCCTGGATTCCTTTTAAACTATAACACTTATTTAAGGACATGTTTACATGGCTTAGGCTTGGGGTAGTATCTTTCCAAATTACATCTTAAAAATCTAGTCAGAGCAGTTAGCAGTGAGTAAATCATACCCTATGACTGTTTAAAAAAAATCTCCAAAATGATACACATACAATACCTCCAAGAGTTGTTTTTTGTTTTTTTAAATAACAGGATTGATTGCTACTCTTTAAAGATCATCTGTGAGACGTGGATTATTTACTCCTCTCTGAAAAGTGTAAATACCACTACTCACTGAAATAAATCAAGAGCCACATCAATTTTTACTTAAAAATTTCAGGGAAACTATTTCATAACTATGTTTGGAACTTGCTCTGGAGACTAATTTTAGCGGGACGGCAAAATCTAAAATAGAAAAATCTAAAACACTGCTACCGTGGATCAACCACTTGGTTTCTGTCACTTACAGACTTTGTTTTTATTAATTTCCAGCAAGATCCATGAAAGCCACACACACAGGTGCAGCAATGGGCTCTAGGCACTTGTGTGGCCTTCCCTGGGGCCCACAAGGCCAGGGATCGCCAGTGCGAAGGCTCTCAGAGAGCGTCCGGTGAGCGGCAGTAACCCAGTCAAGACTGCGGTGTGGTGGGAAGGGCTCCACGCCTGGAGGACCTGCGTGTTCTTGATAAGTGACTTCCCTGAGCCTTGGTTCTTCACCTGGAAATACAGTCTGAATATCAAAATATCTACATTATAGGGTCTAGTTCAAAGCTCAAAGGAGATAAAGAAAGGACCCTAGTTTACTGCTTCCTACAAAATCGATGTTACTTTCGTTTTATTACAGATTGGACAACCATAATTGTCTCTCGAAATGAGTGTGTTGTAAGTTATTTATTGTAGACATGGGAAAAGGAAATGTGAAAATAATTCTGACCTAGGACGAATTACAGATTTCTTTTCTAAGAAAAAAATGTTCAGTGGTTTGGCAAGATTTCCCCCTAACTTTTCTGGCCCTACAAACAATTTTGAACGCCAGGCTTCCTGGTCTTGCTGCTTACACTAATCAAATCTGAAGCTAACCCCACAGCAGTCCAGCCCTAAAGAACTCGAGCAAACAGAGACTGCTCTTATTGAGGACAAATCTTCTTTTCAAGGAGAAGCCTCTAGAAGTGTGATGATGACCGGAGAGCAGGTGTGACTCTAACCTGAGCTGGGTGGGGAGGGAGGGAAGGCCCCTGTGTCCGTGGGGGCGGGGGCACATTTGGTCATCAGCCAGCTGACGGACAAGTGGCAAGCCGCGAGAACCTCCAGCAGTGCTGGCGAAACAAACCAACTGAATAATGCTTCACTGGTTGGAAACTCGATATCAAGTAATCAAATTCTGGTTTCTGAGAAGCTCGTCATCTGACAATTAACCATGATGTTCTGGGCATGGGTTCCATCCCAAGGTCCTAATGGCAATTAAATCATTATTCTGTAACCCATTTAAAGGGGAGAGAAGAGGCAGGGGAAGGGGAGAACAGGAAGAAGGAAGGCAGGCGTGGGGGATGAAAACTGCTCTTACTTAGCTGATCTGATCTTTTTCCCCAAGGAGCTTGTGCAGAGATGGAGCTGCGCCGTCATTTAGTCTTTCCCTTTTGTCTCCGCCCCGGACGGCCCCTCCGACCCCTGCAAAGCTCCTCCGCAGGGATAATAAGCTCCTGCAGCAGGAAAACACAAGATGGATGGAAACGGTATCCAGTTCTTTCACGTCCCCTTCACGCTGCTCTTGGGACAGAGCCAGAGTGGTGGTCTGGGGAGACCGCCAGGAGGAGGAGAGGGGTGGGAGCTGCCTCCCCCAAGCCTCTACCTTGCTACCTAATTTAACTATTTTATTTTATTTATTTATTTTTAAAGATTTTATTTATTCGAGAGAGAGAGAACAGAGTGAGAGAATGAGAGAGACAGAGCATGAGCTGGGGGGGGGGTTCAGAGGGAGGAGGTGAAGCCGACCCTCTGCTGAGCAGGAAGCCTGATGCAGGACTCGATCCCAGGACCCTGGGCAGACGCTAAGTGACAGAGCCACCCAGGCGCCCCTAATTTAACTATTTTAAATACTAGAGTTCTACTTTTTCTGCCATTTTTTGGGTAAGATAGTTCAGATCAGATGCTGGCGGGAGGGCTCAGGACCTCAGACAGGGTCTCTGTAAGCATGTGATGGACTGAATTGTGCCCCCCACCCACATCCATGGGCCGAAGGCCTCCGCTCCGATAGTACTCGCTGGAGCTGGGGCTTTGAGTAAATGAGGTCCCGACAGTGGGGGGCCCTGATCCATTAGGACTGGTGTCCCTGTAAGAGGAAGAGACTCCAGAGATGCATACACACAGGGGAAGGCTCTGCGAGTACGAGGCTACCCGAAAGCCAAGGAGAGGGGCCCCAGGAGAAACCAGCCCTTCAGACATCTTGGTCTTGGACTTCTGGCCTCCAAAGCTGGGAGGAAATAAGTCCTGTTGCTCAGGCCCCCCGGCCTGTGATACTTTGTGGTGGTGGCTCAAGCAAACGGACACACCGTCCTTATGGGGGTTAATTCCTTCCCTCGACACACTCGCCCGCAGATCAACAGAACATGTTTCTCTTCTGTCGCTTTCCCCAGCTCCTGGACTGAAAGAGTCCTAACTCTGCTACTCGCCAAGGCTTCTTTAAACAGAACATTTTTTCTCATGGCAAGGCCAGACGATAATTACAGGACTGCGCGGGCACAGGCCAAGCCCAGGCGGGGCACAGGCAGCCGCCCCTCCTGGATTTCTCCCCTCCCTCTTTACCCCTGATCCCCGGGGCCTCTAACACTTCGGGGGCACAGCAGCTGCCCAGACCTGATTCCTCTGGGTTAACGCCATGGAAGAAACAGCACCCTGTGGACCACTTATCTGCATCATTCACTGTTCACGGCCCTCCCCCTTCTGTTTCTCACACACACACAGAATACATTAAAAACAAGGCAAAACACTGAGAGAGCAAGATGACCGATTCTCTTTGTTTAAATTTATTTCTCATCAAAGTAAATCATGTACGTGGCTTGAAAAGTCATGTGGTTCCCCAAGGAGTCCTGTATGAGGGGACAGTTCACTGTCTGCCCCTGCCCGGCGGCCCCCAACGGCATTCCCACTCCATAGAGGAAGCGTCTCCCCACTCCCAGCTTTGCTTTTTCCTGTTCCCCGCTCTGGATTTTGCAACGTTCAGTACTTATCTGTTGGCTTTCTACTACAGAAGATGAGGACTGAGTTCTGTTACAGCCTACCACCCACACTCCCCTCCCCTCCTCTTTCCATCTCTCAAAGGTACACCTATCATTACCCTTGTTAGGTCAGGATTTATTGGACTCCGAGTGAGGCCATCATACACATTCTGAACACGTTGCCATTCTGGTGCAGCTCCTGCCTGTCCTAGAGTTAGAAACTGTCTCGCATGGTCATTAACTCAGCTTGCTGTGTGCCCATCATTCAGGCACCAGCACCCTAGGACAGAACTCCAGGACTGCCTTCCTGTGGCCAAGCATGACATGAGCCTCCCTTGCAGCCTGCCAGTGCCCTTCGTGGCTCTTCCTGCAGGCCAGTGAAAGAACCGTCTGGTGGAATCTCTCTGCCATGATCCTGGGGATTGCCTTCTAGTCCTTTCTATTGTCTGCTTCCATTTGCTGAACCCACACTGTGGTAGATACACCCTTGGATGACTTCTAGTAACTGCTTCTTCATGGTGAGACCTGCGGCTTGCCTTTAACCAAGAGAACATGGTGGAAGTGCTGGGATGGCACTTTGCCTACCCCCCTGCTGGCTTTCAGTAGGTACCATGTTATGAACGGGTTGAAAAGGCCTCAAAAACCACATGTAGCCTCCAGCTGATGGCCAGCGAAGAGCTGGGCCCTCAGTCCTACAACCGCAAGGAACTTAAATCTGCCAACAACGCTGTGAGTGTGAAGAGGAGCGCTAGTTTCGGATGACACCACAGTTCCAGCTGAAACCACTACCGCGGCCTGAAGGAGAAGTCTTCGCTAATCTGTACCTGGACTCCTGATCCATGACAACCGTGACATAACAAACGTGTATTGTTTTCAGTTGCTAAATTTGTGGGACTTTGTTACACAGCACAGAAAATAGAAAATCAATACGTGTATCTTTCTCTTTTGAACACCTTTTCTCTTATTTTTCTACTTGCTGCAACTTTTATTTTATTATTATTATTTTCTTATTAGAGAGAGAGTGTGTGCGCATGTGTGCACAGGGCGGGGATGGTGAGGGGCAGAGGGAGAGGGGAAAGAGAGAATCACGAGCAGGCTCCACGCTCAGCATGGAGCCCAATGAAGGGCTCGATCCCATGACCCTGAGATCATGACCTGAGCTGAAATCAAGAGTTGAACGCTTTACTGACTGAGCCACCTAGGTGTCCCGCTGTAAACTTTATTTTAAAAACTGCATTATTTAGTAACTTGGCATACAATAAACCACACACGTTCAAGGGTAAAGTTTACTGTATGCTATTGCAAAACAAGCTGCTATAAGCATTTATACACAGATCTTTATATGGGTCTTGATATGTTTCATTTCTTTTGAGTAAATAATTAGGAAAGGAATTTTATTTATTTTTTGGTTATATGGTAGGCATATTTAACTTTAATAAAAACTACCAATTTATTTTCTAAAGGGGTAGAGCTCTCATGCATTCCTTCCAGCAACCTAGGAGAGTTACAGTTGCATCACATCCTCACCGATATTTGGTATCCTTAATTTCAGATGTAATGTTCAATCATTCATCAGTTGCATATAACACCCAGTGCTCATCACATCATGTGCCCTCCTTCCTATCCATCACCCAGTTACCCCATTCCCCCCCACCTCCCCTCCAGCAATGCTCAGCTTGTTTCCTATAGTTAAGAGTCTCTTATGGTTTGTCTCCCTCTCTGATTTCTTCCCATTCAGTTTTCCCTTCCTTCTCCTATATAGTCAGTCTCTTTAATTTTAGATATTCGAATAGCCATGAACTGGTATCTCCCTGGGGCTTTCATGTGCATCTCCCTAATTTTCATGTGCTCATTACCCATATATTTTCCTGGGTGAAGTATCCATTCAAATCTTTTATTCATTTTTTAAAGGGGTTGTTTGATTTCTCATTATAGGGTTTTGAGAGTTAGTTCTATATTCTGGATACAAGTCCTTATCAGATGGATGATTTGCAAATGTTTTCTCCCCTCTGTGGCTTATTTAGTTTCCAAATATTTGGGGTTTTTCCAGATGTCTTTCAGTGTCAATTTCATTTTTTTTTCCAGTGTTGATTTCTAATTTGATTCCATTGAGAACCTACTTAGTATGATTTGAATCCTTTAAAATTTATTGACACTTAACTTGAGGCACACAATACGATCTATCTTGGCAAATATTCTGTGTATGTTTGAAAACAATGTGCATTCTGTTGTTAGAGTGTTTTATTAATGTTGGCTAGGTCATGTTGGACTGTATATTGCCCAGGTCCTCTATATCCTTATTGATTTTCTGTTTATTTGTTCTGAGGGGTTTTAAAATCTCTGACTATATTTGTGGCTTTGTCTATTTTCCCTTACAGTTTTGCTCCATGTGTTGAAGCTTTGTTATTAGATACACAAACACATAGGATTATTATGTTCTGCTAACGAAATGGCCCTTTTACAATTATGAAACCAACCTTAATATCCTTGGTAATGTTCTTTGCTCTAGTTCTGTTTTGATACACTCTAGTTTTCTTTTGATTGCTGTTAGCATTTTCCCAGCCCTTTTGCTTTCTAAACTACTTGTCTTTACATTTAATGTGGGTTTCTTGTTATATAGTTGAGACTTGCCTTTGTAGTCAATCTGCCAACTCTCTATCATTTAGACCATTTATATTTAATGTGATTATTGATATCGTTGGGTTTAAATCTACTATCTTATAATTCTTTTTCTTTTTGTCCATGGGCTCTTTGTTCCTTGTCTCCTCTTCCTCTGCCTTCTTTGGATTGCATATTTTTAATGATTTCATCTTCTTTCTTGGTTGGCTTATTAACTCCAACTCTTTGCTATATTATTTTAGTGGTTTCCTTAGTGTTTATGCTGCACGCATTAATTTTTCACAATGTACCATTGAGTGATATTATTCTACTTCACATAGAGACCTTGTGCTATTGTGGTCATATATTTTGCTTCTATATATTTTATAAACCTGACATTTCTATTTTTTTTTTTTTTGTTTTATATAGTCATTTATCTTTCAAAGAGACTTAAATACTAAGAACAGAAGTCTTTATGTTTACCCATGTGGTTACTATTTCTGGTGCTCTTCAGCCCTTTGAGTAAATCCAGGTTCCTGTCTGGTCTAATTTTCATTCTGTCTGAAGGACTTCTTTTAATATGTCTTATACTTCAGGTTGGCTGGTGATCAATTCTTTCAGCTTTTGCTTGTCTAATAAAGGTCCTTATTTCACCATAGTATTTGAAAGACATTTTAACTGGGTAAGGAAATCTAGGATGAGAATTTTCCTTCACTACTTTAAAGATGTCACCACCGCACTGTCTTCCGGTCTGCATTTTTTTCTGACGAGAAACCAGCTGTCAATTTATCTTTCTTCCTCTGTACATAACGTGTCTTTTATCCATTGCTTATTTTTATGATTTTCTCTTTATCATTGGCCCTAAGCAATTTTTTATATTAAAAATATTTTTTATTGAGGTATAATTGCTCTATAACTTATTATTAGTTTCAGGTGCACAACATGTTTTGATATTTGTGCATATTGAGAAAAGATCACCACAGAGTCCAGTTAACATCTGTCACCATGCATAGTTACAAAATATTTTTTCCTGTGATGAGAACTTTCAAGATCTATTCTCTTCTCAATGTTCAAATGTGCAATACAGTATTAATTATACTCACCATGTTATACATAACATCCCTTGACATTACCTTTTTATAACTGGAAATTTGTACCTTTCCACCCCCTTCACCCTTTAAGGAATTTGATTAAGATGTGCCTTGATGTAATTTTATGTTTCTTGTATTCGGGGTTTGCTCAACATCGCAGATCTGTGGGTTTATAGTTTGTGTCAAATTAGGAAAATTTTGGCCATTATTTCTTAAAATATTTTCACTCTTCTCCTTTCTCTCCTGTGGGACTCTAATCATACGTATTTTTCATCACCTGAAATTGTCCCAAAGTTCACTGATGCTCTTTTCATTTTTTTTTAGCCTTTTTTGTTTCATTTTAGGTAGTTTCTACTGTTATGTCTTCAAGTTGACTAATCTTTTCTTCTGCAATATCTAATCTGTTACTAATTTGAATATTTTTTCATCTCAGACACTACAGTTTTTATCTCTAAAAGTCTGGTTTGTCATTGTTATGTCTTCTGGCTCCATTTAACATGTTAAATCTTTCCTTTGGTTTCTTGAACATATGGACTACCATCATAACCGTTTTAATGTCCCTGTCTACTAATTCTATCATCTGTGTCATTTAAAGGTTAATTTTGATTGACTTTTCTCATCATTGGCTGTATTTTCCAACTTGTTTACATGCCTGGTAATTTTGGACTGGTTGTCAGATATTTGATCTTGTTGGATCCTGGATATTTTAGTATTTTTATTTATTTATTTATTTATTTATTTATTTATTTATTTTTGTTTTTTTTTTTTAAGATTTTATTTATTTATTCGACAGAGATAGAGACAGCCAGCGAGAGAGGGAACACAAGCAGGGGGAGCGGGAGAGGAAGAAGCAGGCTCACAGCGGAAGAGCCCGATGTGGGGCTCGATCCCGCAACGCCGGGATCACGCCCTGAGCCGAAGGCAGACGCCTAACCGCTGTGCCACCCAGGCGCCCCAGTATTTTTATTTATTTATTTATTTTTTAAAAGATTTTATTTATTTATTTGACAGAGATAGAGACAGCCAGCGAGAGAGGGAACACAAGCAGGGGGAGTGGGAGAGGAAGAAGCAGTCTCACAGCAGAGGAGCCTGATGTGGGGCTCGATCCCATAATGCTGGGATCATGCCCTGAGCCGAAGGCAGATGCTTAACCGCTGTGCCCCCCAGGCGCCCCATATTTTAGTATTTTTATACTTAGTTCTGGGACACATTTAGTTACTTAGAAACAATCTGGTCTTCCAATATTTTGTTTTACACTGTTGTTGGGTGGGACTAGAACTGTATCTAGTCTAGGATTAATCTTTCCCCTACTGAGGTAAGATCCTTCTTAGTGTTCTAACCAGTGTCCCCTGATTATGAGGCTGAAGCACAGGAAGGAGTTGCCTCTTCCTGGCCCTCTGTTGGAGCCATGCACTGGTCCCATTAATTCTTTTGGGTGATCCTTTCTCAGTCTTCTCTACACAAAGGCACTAATCACTTGAAACCGTAAGGAGAACCGTCAGTGGGCCTTCAGAGCTCTCTCTCTCTCTCTGTAGTTCTTTCTTCTCTGGTGTCTGCCCTGCAAACTCTGGGTGCTTTGGTTTCCCTGGACCCCCAGCTCCATGGCTTCAACTCAGTGCGATAGCTGAAGTCTTCTGGGTTTCCTCTAGCTATGTAGCAGCATGGGACCTCTTCTCCAGGCAACAGTGGAGGCACTTGTAGGACTCATCTTGTTTGTTTCCCATTTCTCAGGGATCAAGATCTTTTGCTGCCTAAGGTCTGAAGCCTTGTATGATATTTTCTCAAATACTGCATCTAGTTTTTTTAGTTGTTTCAAATGGAAAGGTCAATCTTGTCCCTCTAATTTTATCTTCACTAGAATGCAATTTACTTTTAAGACTGCTATATGCCATTGGGTGAGATATTATGATGTTATAAATGTGAGTATGAGTGATGGAGATTTGAAAGGTTACTATTATGCTACTCACTCTACCTACAAGGTAAGGGTATTGGAAACATGGTAGTTTTACATATAATAACGGAATTGAACTTTAGGATATGTTGTCCAAGAATAAAATTATATTAATATAAATTAAAGTCCAATGGCACAATACAAAGGGCTAAAAATTAAATCACTTTCTTAAATCCAGAGCCAAAAATCCATTCATTTATTAACATGTAATATAAATACAGGAATTCTGTGTGTGTGTGTGCAAAAAGTTTGCAATCTTTAAAAAGGGAACATAAGAAATTCTATACTTATAATGCAGGTTAATAAGTATACTTTTTAAAAATCATATTGTAGAAATGATTAGGAATAACGCAACATACATTTACGTTTAAGTTTATAAACTGAAAACCAGTATTAAAAAGAGGATTCTTTAGTTCCTGCTTAGTTATCTGCTTTTCTCAATCAATCAGAACAAACTAGTTTTCTCTGAACTTTTCTACTTTTCTTTTTTTGGCAAGTCAGCTCCTTACTTCATTGCTTTGCTACTGACACAAGCAGCAAGAACCATTTGAATTTCAGTGTGCCTCCGTCAGCTGGCCTCTCCGTGACCTTGGTGAATGAAAGCTTCTCATGATGGCGCATTCTCAAATAAATCTGTGGCTCAGGCCTCTGACAAGTGTCTGAGTAATTCGCTAGCATGTTGAAGTACGGTGATACCATCAGCCCATTAGCTATTTTCCCACAGAAACCAAGCCAATAAAGAGCCTGGATTTTTCCTATACATACGTAAGATATAGGGTAGATATATATATAAAGGACACAAATTATCAATGCAGATGCATTTTCCATCAGCAAATAGTTGTATCAGCGCCACCTGTCTCCCAGCCTAGTTTCATTTTCACTAAAATCTCCCTTTTCCTTCCTTCTCATTCTACCCTCCAACCATTACAACTACTGTAATGTAATTTTCTGGAAGCCAAATGTCAATCTGGTGCTTACGTGAAAATTTAATTTCAAGCACATACATCTCCTAGATGAGGCTGGACACCAAACATTTGTTTCATATGCTGTTATGCTTCAGAAGTGACTGGAGCAGGGTTCTGATTTCCCTAAATGAACTGGGACTTGTGGGGGGCTTCCAGACCAGCTGCTTCCCTCCCTGCAGTCAGTGGAGATTTCCATAGGGGAAAGGATGGGGACTGGCTCTTTGCCTCAGGCCCTTTTCATTTCATTCCCATCAGTACTTGGGGACACTGGGAAAGTAAAAACAGTTCCCAATGGGAAAGAGGTTAGGGGGTCCTGAGACAGTTTGATGTATTTATTACCCAAACATAAAATTGCACGGACCCCTCTTCTTATAAATCACAGGTTGAAAAACGATGGCCCACACACCAAATCTAGCTGGCCACCTATTTCTGTAAATAAAGTTTTTTTTTTTTTTTGAAGATTTTATTTATTTATTTGACAGAGAGAGAGACAGCCAGCAAGAGAGGGAAGACAGGGAGGAGGAGTGGGAGAGGAAGAAGCAGGTTTCCAGCGGAGAAGCCTGATGTGGGGCTCGATCCCAGGACTCCGGGCTCACGCCCTGAACCGAAGGCAGACGCTTAACAAAAGAGCCACCCAGGCGCCCCATGTAAATAAAGTTTTATTGGAATATAGCAACAGTCATTTGTTTATATATTGTCTACGACTGCTTTTGCACTAGGGTAGTGGAATTGAATCGTTAGGACAGAGACTGTATAGTCTGAAAAGCCTAAAGTATTTACCATCTGGCCCTTTATGGACAATATTTGTTGACTTCCATTCTAAAAGAGAACTTGAGAAGAATGTGTGTATTCTACAACTTTCCTTAAAGACATCAAAAACATTTTTTAACTACTAAAGTGCAGATGTCAACTGACTGAGACAGGCTGGCGACAATCTTAGAATCTAGATTACTGGCTGAACAATAAACACATTTTTCAAAGGGGGCATCAACGTGGTATACCCTCAGTGTTTTAGGGGATGGGTGGGATGGAATCACTCTCAGGTTAAAAGATACGTAAATATAAGTGGTAATATATTAATTGATGGCTTTTTTTAAAAAAAAACTTAGAATCTACTTCATAAAACATAATTTGTAGATTATAGAGAGAATTTTTACTTGGAATCTGATTTTCTTTCATTTTAATCTCCTCAGTTCTTGGAGATGTGACCTCTTCTTATACCCAAGGGTATAACATTCTGTTCCACCTGGGCCAGAGGTGGTAAGTCTGTCTCTGTGTCATCCGAAGGCTGAAAGAATGACACTTAACTCTTGCTAAAAGTCAACGGAACCAGGTCCTCTGTGTCAATGTAAGAGGAGTACTTACTCGATGTTGGGAAGGTTAGTGTTTTACTCTGCACTGAAATAGAGAACAAAGGTTCTATGGCATGTTCGGGTTATCACTGGGAATTGTGGAGGGATCTATGATTTCAGAATTCTGAAATGGCAGTGGGAATGATCTAGTACTCGCTACTGTCCTTTTAGACCTGGCCCTTTGTCATTTAGGATTGTCTGGCAAGTGGGCCCAAAGGCCTCGATAGGCTCTGAGACAAGAGGGTCACCAGAGGGACCTTGGGAGGGAAGTGATCCCTGGATAGGCAGTGAAGCAGAACCAAGGACATATGATGCTTACTTCAGAAACACTGAGGCCTGCTGGAAGAAGGGAAGCTGCTATGGCGAAGTGGGTTAGCTAACAGTGGAAAGGGGCACTTACCTAAATAGGGTAAGGGAGTGTATTAGGAAAATAATATAGTGGTGAATTTGATCGAGGGTGAGGAGTTAAGTAAAGGGAAAAAGCACAGAGTAAGCTAAAATCTACTGGATGGATTTTATATTTAGCCTTTGCCACGAATGGACAACATCCAAAAGTCCTGTGGCCTATCATGCCAGCAAGAGAGCACCTGGCTCGTTTCTGACCATCCCTTACTCCTCCTGGCTGCTTAACTGGGAGGGCTAGGGGGATCCCATTAAAAAAAAAAAAAAAAAAGTACCTAATTAAAAACAATGTGATCTCTGTGTACCTGGGTTTGGGCCTTATGACTGCAGTCATTTTGGAATGAAGCCACAGCCAAAATATCATAGGTTAGAGGTGGCTGAACTTAAAAATGAAGTCAGTAGTCAATGTACCCCTTCCCCCGAACCCCCTGCCACCGGACCCGCCTTTCCCAGCATCCCAGTCCGAATTCCTCATCTTTCACCAAGACCATCCCAAATTATGATTGATGTACAGACTACAATAAAACGATACCATAGTTTTAGTCCTTTCCAAAAATTTAATGAAATCAGGCACCCTGGCACAAGTCCACAGGAAAGGAATCAAAGCTGGATACCATGATCACTGCTTCAAAGAAACTGAGCTGAGTTCAAAAGAAATAAGGCTGTGGACAAGTACTGAAGCCATTCTTAAGAATACGGATGGTCAGTCCCATGCATGACTGCTGACAACGCTAAGGGTGGCGAAAATGGTTACTTTCTGGCCTACTCAAGAAAAGTTCTTAAATTTTTAGCTTTTATATTCTGTCAAGTTTAACTGCCCTACGTTGTAAGTAAATGGCTTTTAGGTTCAAAAATTTATGCAATTCCTAAGAAGCTCAAGAAATTTCTATTTAACTTCGGAAAAAAATAATTTGGGCTGTATACTCAGAGTACTGAGAGAGTCTCCTGGGATTCGTGAATGGAAACATTAAAAGCCTGAAAAAGTACGGAGAGAGAAGAAAGGTCAGAGAGTGGGCTGGGAAGCATATGGATGTTGTAACTGAATCCTCAGTTCAAGAAGAGGCTGACCCGCAGCGGCTACTTGGAGCCATGAGGAAATGCCTCAGGATTTGAAAGTCCCGGTAGCGTTATTAACTGCATCCAAGAATAAAAAGTGAAAAATGACACTGGAAAATCCTGAGGTGTCTCCATCTTCATCACTGATAAGATCTTGGCTCAAGTTCCTCTCGATGGGTCACTAGGCAGAAGGCATCGGTGTTCCGCAAAAGCACAATGTGGCTTTTTATTACAGTGTGGTCAGCCAGGCATGCCTCTGTGGCTACGGACAGGAGGATAGCATAAACTCCCCTTTGTCATCTTTTGATTTAGTCAAAACACAGGGCTGCTATCAGATCTGTATTCTAGCTGTTATTTCAGTCTGTTTACCCAGAAGTCTCCTCTGCAGCCAATGGAGTGGATCAGAATCGTGTTATTTGTTTAGCATTAATCATCTCTTTCATGTCACCATGCCTGAGAGTCAACTTGTTATTCAAATGCTACTTTCAAGTCCTCTTGGATGTCCCTCAGTGCCTTGCTAAGAAGTACAAATGTGCGATCAAGAATAACCAGCCGCTGTTTATAGGCACTGGAGTCCCATGCAATACGGGGGACACTCTGTCCGCAGGACATCAGCAGAAAGGAAGGAATTAATGGTGATGCCAAGCTGCCAGGATGCCACTTACGTTCCAGTTCCTGGAGAGGAACTGACCACGTGGTGGCCTGGGTCACGGGGTTTGAGAGATTTCAGTCCGCAAGTGCATGGAGATAGGCGCCTACATACAGTCCTCTACCTTACTTACGTTTAACATGCAATCTTATTTCCAGTGTTAGTAAACAAGAAGCTGTTATTTATTCCTTATGAAGCTAACAAAAATTGTGATTTAAAAGAGGGATGAGATAACTTGCGATACTGTTCAGTGGTCAAACTAACAGAAGTTAATTTTATAATAATGAAATGGATATGGTTTTAAACACTTACTCAGACGTACGACAAAGACCTCCATACACTGCTTTTATGCTGAGCATGAAAGGAATGAGGTGAGCAATGGTAGGAATTTGGGGGGAATAAGATGAGAAACCTTAAGTTTGAGAGGACCGTTCTTAGAGGGGGCTGGGGGGGCCTCAATCTTCCCAACAAGGACACACCCTGGTTGCTGACTTTTTGGAAGGACCAGCCATAGACAAAGGATCAACCCACTTTTCCTGTGGTTCTTTTTAAGCCAAATCATTATGTTTATGAAACCGAATGCTATGCAACTTTTATGAGCATGAGGACTTTTTTCAAAGTAGAAAATGAGTTCCTATGGGTAGAATCCATTAAGCATGGAAATGTGTCATGAGAAGGACCACTGTAAATTGAGTGTTAATGCTTTTAAGGGACTTCATATTTCATATATGCCAACCTCTGCCCATCACTAAACTGACAGTAGTTTCTGCCTATGGGAGATGCTTGATTTATTTGCCCCACAGACCAAGCACAGCTTTTGGGGTCTTGCCTACCCAGCAGGCTTATCCCGGTTTTCTAGTAACCCCAGAGGCCACTCCATGTGGTGTGGGTGGTCTGCCTTGCCCGCAGTGATGGGGTCAGCACTGGGACATGAGGCAAACACGGGCTGTCGGGGGATTCCTGAATCCTGTGATGGAGATGGTAGGACAGAGAGGGTTCCTCTTCCTCTGAGATATTGAGTTTTAAGTGTGAAGTAGGTCATTCGGGGACAGGAAGGGCATCACTCTGAGGGAGGCCAGGCTGAGAACTGGAGAGCAAAAGACAGAATCCTGATCTCAGCTGTGGCTAAAGCCACAGAACCTTAGAACTTTTTTGTTTTTTGGGTCAATTCCTTCCCTCTTCTTGTCTAAGTTTGAGTTGAGTTTCTCTTATTTGCAACTAAAGCCGCGTTCTGACAGTGAGCGTCAGGCCTCACGGGCTAGGAAGGGTTCCCAGGGCCCTCAGCCTCCGGAGAAGGGAGGTGCTGGAAGTAGGCAGGAGAGCAGTCAGAAGCCGCCAGGGGTTGGGCGACGGGGGGTGAGTCCCCTGCAGGCCCTCCTTCCCATAGAAAAGGAAAGAAGGTCTGTATGCTCATTTGCTTGCCTGAGAAGCTCTTCCTTTTGCTAACCTGTCCTTGCTGTTAGCCTGGAGTGGCATTTTAGATACTCCTAAATTAAATCACAACAAAGGTACAAAACTGTAAATAAATGTGAAAGAGGCCGTTTAAGATTATTAACACATTTTTCAAGATCAGCCAACATTTGCTAGTCTTGAAAAGTTATAAGCTATGATTTGGTTTAATATTTTATATGTACATACATATGTGTGTGTGTATATAAATATATATATACACACATATATACATATAAATATATTTTTAAAAATGGTAATAAACCAATTATTGTTACATTGGAAAAAATATCAAACCCCTATTTCCGACAAGTTAAAAACAATTTAACACTTCAAGGGAATGTTTCAGGAATGTAAGAAATGGCATAAAGAGACAAATTTTAGATTTACAAAAACAAAGGAATTTCTTTGGAAGTGAACTCTGTAAGTGAAATCAGTGGTTTTTAAGAGACAACTCCTCAAATTGACTATTTTTGCCAAATATTAACCTTATTTTCATTCTTTGATTTTCCAAGACTTTAAAATAGTATATTTTTAAGACAAACTATTTGATTATGTATTTTGAGAAACAATCTGTGAGTTCATCCAGAAGTGGTCGGGTCCCAGTGGAAAGACTCATGACAAAGATACACTGATTATCTTTTAAACTCCCCCAAATGCTCACGACTCCTCGCAGCAACTATAATATTACACTGTACTTTATTCAAATTATTGCCCCCTTGGAAAAAAACAAAACAAAACCAAAAACTGGAACACAATTCAGATCTTTGGTTTTAAAGGTATGTCTTCGAACCCTTCATTAATTTCCAACTTGAGGCCAGATAATGTAATAAGACAGCTGCCGTTACTTCTCCCCTCCCATTCTTGATTTTGGGTGTTTAATTATTCCGTTTGCTTAAATGTCTAAATACATTTGCATAAGTTTGCAACAGTATCAAATGGAAGGCTTCATGAATTTGTCAATATTATTTTTGGCTCGCTTCGCGGAAAGGAAACATGCTATGCTAAAAGCAAAAATTCTGAACAGGGAAATAAGTAAAATTGATATTACATCTGGATGAGACATATTTGTTGGTAAAATAGAAAAGAAGAGAAAGATGGGCGTTTAACTGGATTACTCATCTTGCAAAATATTCACCCATTTTCCTATGCTATGCTGTACATCAATTAATCATGTTGGAAAGCTGAAAGAACAAAGACTGTTTTGATGACAAATGAGACAGTAAATGAAGCTGAGAAACGAATAAAGATTCGAGAGGGAGGTATTTTGATTCTTTTTGAGTATATATGCTCAGATGACACGTGATTGCAACTTGGTTTAGAATCTACATGCTAGCACTGAGTTTGACTTTGTATACGTTCTACCATACCCGCCGAGACAACTGAGAATAATTCCAGTCTAGCCATAGAAAGGCCACACTGGCCATCAGAGAAGGTTAAGCGTTTAGGCACCAAGGTTACCTCGTAGAACCAAAGCCAAATTCCACGTGCTGAGCGAAATGGATGTCTCACAGAACAGCTGTCTTACTGCTTTCTTGTCTGCTCTATCCAAGCTAAAGGCCACCCAAGAATGAAATCCAAAACTGAATAAATACACAGCAATCGCATTTTACAATCTTCAAGTTTCACCTTATCCTTTATCGGAGCTTCAAGCAAATAATTAACTTGTTTCGAGTTGGACCTATTTTCATTTCCCATATCCAAGGGGTCACCCTGCTCACTCTTGCCCCCAACATACACCAAAGATACAAAAAAGTGCTTTTTAATCTCGCTCCTGGCCCTAGAATATAAGTAATGTGATGGCAAAGGCTTTGTCACATTGATTTTTTTATTCGTGAAGGCTAACAGAGTGCCTGGAAACATAAAAATACGAACAGACACGAGAGGAAAGAGGAGGAATAGGTTTTAGTCATTTATTGCCCTTTGATGACCAAGGTTGACTGAACATCAATGACTACCTTAGAGGCTGCTCAGAAATTCCATCCAGGTGGAAGCCTTGATGTGACCAACTTGACTTTTTAGGTTCTGAGAATCAGGCTTTTGGTGAAATAAGTTGCATTAAACAAACTTACAAAGAGTTAACATAGCAGGCCCGAAAATGCTCTCTTTAGACCTGCTTGCAAGGATGGTTTCTGAAACTTGGATTCTGGGAGGGTTCCTTCCACTCTCTAACTCCCAAGGGTGGCTAGCAACATGGTGTATACTGAGGATGCTCTGTTTTTTGCAGTCTGGAATTGGAATGTGCCTACGCAATCAGCCCCCCCCCCCAAAGTCGTTGGCGCAGAGTCTCTAATGAGCTTCCCTGGCAGACCACCTTCCATACGTGTTGTCACAATTCGATGCTGGAGGGATTGAACATGTCCAGTGTGACTCCCCTGGAAAAGGACTCTTGGAAGCTTGAGCTGGGCCTCCTTGGGACTTCACCACATGTGCCTTTTCCCTCTGCTGATTTTGTTGTAATAAGTTATAGCCCTGAATATGATCATATGTACAGTTTGTGACTCTGGCGACTCACTGAACCTGGGGGTGGTCTTGCGTTCTGTTATCTTCCTCCTAAAGCTGTGTGTTCGTCTTTTATTGCTTATCTAAATAAAGGACAAACAGACCTACTGGAGGAACAAGTCAGAAATGCGAGCCCTTCTTGAATTTTCTCCTCCCCTCTCCTGTTCATACAGCTCAGTTTATTTGACCCTCGTTGTATCTCTCACACCTGCCTCCTCCTCTCATCTCCCTAGACCTGAGTCTAGACCCGTGTATTTGCCTTTGTAACTACTACCACCTCCTAACTAGGTTTTCATGCTTCCACTCTCTCTTCTCTCCACTCCACCCTCCAGACCGCTGAGCGATCTTTCTAAAATGTGAACACAATCATGGTATTGCTCTGTGCAAAATCCCCAGGCCCTGGGTGTTGCCTTTCTGCCCATGGCTCACACTCACTCAGATTCTTGTTGCTTGCACACATGATCACAGTCGCGTAGAATTTTAGCCATGCTTTCTAATGCTTTGATGCTTTATGTTCCTGTCCCGTATCACCTGGCTAACTTGTTCTCACCCTTCACAATCAGGCAACCCCATGCCCTGCCTGCTGCCCCCCCCCAGCCCTGCCAGCCCTCAGTGCCACCTGCTCCCATAGGCTCTGGAGCACGCTGATGTGCTTGGTCTCTCAGAAGGAAAGAGCTCTCGGCTTTTCAAGCATCTGTATATTTAACTGCTGTCCCTCACCAGCCTTTGAACTCTCTGAGGTTAAGGTCCAGGCCTTCGTTGTTTTGTTGTTCTTTCTCATGGCCTAGCACACAGCACTCTTCCATAAATATCGAAGGAGTGAATCAGAAATAAGGAATTTGTGTGGTTGCACAGCAATCATTCAATTAGCTAGAATGGCCTAATGAATCATCACTGCTCGCCTGAGTATCTGAAGTGTATCTGAAGGAAGTGGGTTAGTCAATGAGAAAGTTAGTTTCAATGAGAGAACTCTTGTCATCTGGATTCTCTTGGTGACAATAAAATCATATTCCTCAGTGCCCCCTTTCTCAATTCCAGGTAGTCCTATACCTTTTATTGTCCACATTCCACCCTGGGGCCATGAATTCACTATGTAAATATTAATGGAGTTGTTTGGATCAGATTTTTCTGAATCGCTTCCCACAAATTCAGTGCTGTTTATCTTCGAGATGTCCGCTTCCTGACCTTGGCCTGCTTTGCCCTGCATTTAAATCCTAATATCTTTCTCCAAGTCTCTACTGTTCCCTCCCTACATTACATGAAGGATTTGAGTCTGGAACCAAGCAAAGCCAAAATCTACTGGAAGCAGTGACTTCCTCATAAATAAAGCGGATGATTCCCTGGTGCATTGTGTAATACACTGAAGAGCCTTTCCTTACCATCTCGTGGCTGATCTATACATGCCCACAGGACACAGGACAGAGAGCACCGCCAGGCTCCAGGGTGAGGGTTCTGAATGCAGCATCAAAGACACGCGAGGAACTGCTCTGGGACGTGCCAATTTCCATGTAGTTTGGTTAACAAGAAATACTCAACATCTCTAATAGTTTCCAGGAATGAAAACTATTTAACAAAATGGTAAGAGAAGAGCCTCAGAAGGTAGGGATCGGTTTTACACATTTGCATCCTTTTGTAGTTATCATTTCTCATGAAAAAAGAACATTCTTAAATTTTAATTCTGATTTTATAAAACACCAGTCGAGATCTGGTTTATAACTACAGAGGCTTGTAGCTACCAGGGACCCGGGGATGCCATCCCACCTAAGCAGTATAGGGATTGCTCTGCGGCAGAGGCAAGACTTCCCGTCCAGGTGTCCCAATTCAGGGTACTCACCACTGCACCATCCCGCCCTTCACTGATTAGCTGTCTTTTGGTTTAAAAATAAAAGTTCCTTTAGAAGTATTGTGAAATGTATAATATTGGTGAACTGCTATCAAATAAGTTAAAATAGTAAAAAAAAAAAAAACCAACCCTTGGTGCACGCGTGCAGATGGCACCCCCCCCCACCTTGCTTGGCCAGGCCACACCCACCCAGCCATGCAGGCGGGGTCAGGAGTCCTTGGAAAGGAGGAACCAGGGCTTTTGGAAGCCATGGGGTCAGGGGTGCACATGAGCCACAGCCTTTCCTTCTTGCGGGACAATCATACTCTCTCCGTAAACCTAACTTTCATGATATAGCTCTATCTTGGGGGTTCAATGGCCTTCTGTAGGCTAATTACCATCTATCATATTGAAAAATTTGCAAAGGTCTAATGGAATGAATGACTTTGGATGGCTGTCGGCCTGCAGGTCACCCTTAAAAGCCAGCAAGCAAAACACAATTCTGCAAAGCGTGCTGAAGGAGCTTTCTGGAAGATCAGAAAGGCAGCCTCCACCACCAATGCAAAGGCCAAAAACAGATGTAAGAGACCTCAACACTGAGTGCTCCCATAAGTCCTGCGGCTCCATGAGCCCCAACACAGCCCCGACCCTCCCAGAGGGTCAAGCTGCACCAGATTCGAGTCTTGATGAACTCTCTGTGTGAAGCTCTTTCTAGTTCATTGAAAGAGCAAATATGGGAAATCAGCCTAAGCTCTTCCTAGGTGCCGAAATGAAACAAGAAAAGAAACTGAGACACTCAGTACATAAGCTACGGGCTGTCACCGAATGGCAATGAGAGTGAGGCTCCTGTGTGCCGCTTTCCTCAAAGACAAGACTATTTCCTGGCGTTTTAATTGAGAAAGATAAGGTGGGACTACATTTTCATGCATATGGATGTGTCTATTTTAAGTCTTAGACCTCTTTGGTCTTAGAACGGGCTGACGCACTATCATTACTTATGTTTTGCTCCCTAACCTTCCGTAGGTCTGTTCCAGGAGATGGAGGTTTTCAGCAAAGAACTTGAGGGAGCTTACTTTCAATAAAATTTAAAAATTTGATAGAACTCGGCATCATGGAAAATATAAACTGAATCCAAGTCAAGATCCAGGCAGGCAGGAGGCATGTGGTCCAGGTACCCTATAATTACCAGGGCTCAGCTGTTTAATAGTTCTAGACCTTCTCGACAACTGAAGCAGAATCGGGAAAACACTCAGGCCGAGGATTTGCCTTGAATATGGATTTTCATTATCCAGGGAAAGAAGCACAGAAAACAAAGTAAAACAAACAAACAAACAAACCCAAAATGTTATTGACACCTAGGACTGGAAGAAAGTCATTCAATGCCTGGAAGCTACTGTGTGTTAAGCACGAGGCCTGGCATTTAGGACTCAGAGACAAATAGGAAGTCTGCACCCTCCCAGAACTCCCCACAGAACCACAACCCATTACTTTCTAGGGAGACAAGCACACAGGTCTCATAACCTGGAGCTGTGAGCATTACAACAGAAATCACAGTACAAAAGGAATGCAAAGAAGTTATTGAACCCAGAGACCCTCTCCTGTGAGCTATCTGGAAAGGGCCCCAGGTCAGAGGAGTGTCCCACATTAGCAAGTTGGTACAGTTGTTCCTTACAGCACCAGTGCTCCTCAAAAGAGGACGCTGTCCCAGAGGAACAGACAGACTTCGTAGTCTTTCAGAAATACCGTTTCCCAAGCAGGCCTGATAAAAAGCCAGGCGGCTGACAGTTCAAGGTTATAATCTCTGGCAACGTAATGGAGTGAATCTCTTCTGCCACGCGGTGTCTATGCCTGGCCGATCAACCATGTGGCTGGCAGGGTTGACAGGGTATTTGTGAGATCAAGGAAGCAAATCAAGTCTCTCACTGAAAGAGATGACCAGTCCATCCCAAAGACACAGAGGTTAGGACTCTGCTTTGAAAAACAGTTCCGAACCTGCTCCAAGCACATTAATTAATGGGGGACAGAAATGCTAGGATCCACACCCTAAAAAAGTGGCTGGTGTTATTCTGGCCGATATTCAAAGATACTCAAAGCAAAGGTTTCAACTAGAGAAGTCACAGGAAAATTTCAGCATGTCACAAGTAAAAGTTTACCTTTTGAATGACATAGCCTTCTGCTAACCAAGCAGAAAAATTAGAAAGTTTATCCTGACTTACTACAATTTTAAAGACTATATTGAAATTAATGAGTAGCAAGCAATATGGTTTTGGATACCATCTGCTCCAATAATGGGACTGGTTTTGGAGTAGATCATCTGAAGCCACTTTCCAATTAGATGGTTACCAGAACCAAGGGTCACTTTCAGTAACGCCTAGCATGTGAACATAAGACCATATCATCAGTACAAACAGTACAAAGATGGTATACTATTTCTTATGGGTAATGCCAGAGTTGAATGGTGGTTCTCCCCCTTACCAGCTCTTTGATCAGGGCAAGTTACTTAACCTTTCTGTGTCTTGCTTTCCCGATGTGGAAAACAAGGACAGCGATATTCCCTACCTGGGAAGGGCACTGCAAGCATTAAATCAATCAATACATACATACTGCTCAAAATACCACCTGACACCCAGCGAGTGCTGAGTAAATGTTCGCTCTGATTACAGTTTTAATTGTTATTATCTTTATAATTTACGCCAGCATCCCTTTCTTTCTAGCTACTCTTCTATGCATTTTTACATTGTTGAGTTATGGGCTATGAATCTCATTTATTTTCCCACTAAGCAAATCAATTATTTCTCCAAGTCATTAAACATTATAAACATACAAACACGGAATATATTTAGAGACAATCATCCTGGTCCTGAAACTATCTGGACTTTAGTATCTTTAACCCTCCCTTCAATGAATCTTTTTAAAAATTACCCATTCTGTTTAGGAGAAAAGAATGGATTTTTTGGGGGCTGGGAAGATGTCTGCTCGTGTGCTCATAGATGAGATATGGGAAAGAAGAGTTACAACGGCAGATCTGTGAACTAAAGGAGTGCTTTACTAAAGGAGTGCAGGCAGGGTTTTTGTTTTTCGAGCTATGATACACGGAGAGCAGTGTCTGCATGCGGATAACCCGGGAGGAGGACGGTGTGTCAGGGAGACGCAGGGTAGGCTGGTGCACTTGAGGTGAACCGGACACTCCATCACCGTCCCCAGCTTGAATCTGTGACCACAAAGACACACTAGGGCAGGATTTATGGGCCAATGTTCTCTCAGCGCTGCAGATACTCCCCATCATGGCTTCCATGTCTTATTAAAATAGAAGAATCTGTCTGAAGCCATAATCTGTGAACTTAATGCAATCTTCCTAAACCTTCTGTTCTTTTTCCAGTGATGTGGTGGCGCCCATCGTTTTCCCCCCCTCTGTCTGAAATACTTCCTACTCCACAGAAAGATATAAGGTTCCAATTTATGCCTCGAATGAAAACTGAAAGGGGTTCAAAGAAGCCGAATAGATGTCCTGTTGGAATCCCATTGTTAGGTGGTTTGGTGTCTCTTCTGTGTCTTCCTGCCAAAATGATTCCATGTCCAAAATGGAGCACATTCCATTCTTTATGACAAACTTATCAAAAATAAAATGACCTCCAGCTGTCAAAACAGCTTGAAGAAGGTTAGGGTTATTATAAATAATAGAGAACTTACAGCCATCTATGTGGTGATTTTTACCCACATGAAAAGTACGGGTAAGTAAATAGTTTTTAATCAGCATGAAGGAGTAATCTGCTAAATTCATCAGAGACGGAAGGCCAACAGCAGTGTGGATCTGGGAGCTGGACCGCCCATCCTCAACCTGACCTTTAGCAGACCAGTCCTTGTAACCAGTATTTGTGGGCCCAAACTAAATACGAGCGGTAGTGAGGATTTTTCACTGCTCAAAAGGAGCCTTTCACATAGCATTGTGATTTTATAGGTTTGATGACAAGTTAACTCTTTGCCATTTGAAAATAGCTTCAACCACACCATAAAGAAGAGAGCGAAGCTAACAGAAACTCAGGTTATTGGTCCCGGGGGACTTACAATAACTGTGATGGAGCATCGAAGAAGATGAAAGCGGAGGATTCTAATGGACCGGCAATATCAGCGCACGTCAGACAACGCACGGCGCCTCAGAGAAGATTACTTCCTTCATTTGTAGGCCAATTCTCTTTATTTGTGTAATGTAGTTTGAAGCAACTTTAAAAGCTTTTGATTCGTAGCAAATAACAGCTCACTCAGAAACCAAATGATTGAGGCTTAATGACTAAATGGATATAGAAAGAATATTTCTCCACTCTCCCCACAGGGAACCATCAGTGCCGAAGCAATGCATTTGTCCCCTGGCCCAGCCCGCAGTTACCCGTGTTGACACTTCTAGCTTCCAGGTTACCTGGTACAAGACCCATCCTGTAAGGGCTCACACAGCCTAGGTGATGGAAACTGCTAGAGGTTTTGTTTCTCTGATTTAAAGACAATAAAGAATGACCTGGAGATCTTGCATCGTGGGCACACAAGAGGTGGTCCTGCACACCCCCTGGGACCTCCATTCACAGAGATTGCTAGGTTTTGAAATGGTCTGCTCACACCAGTCCAGCGGCTAAGGTCTTCTGATGGCTCACTCCCACTGTATTCAACTCCCAGCCAGGGTCACTAAGGCCCTCTGTGGTGGGGCTCCTGTCCACTGCTGTGCCTGGAATGCTTTACCGAAGCCCCCTACCCCCATAAGCACTTCTCTTTTTCAGGACACCTCAAGGACACGGCTGGGAGGTTCTCTGCATTGCTGCCCCTTCTCACAGGAGACGGGCGTCCTTAGGATCCCTCCGCACCTTGGCACCCTCAGGCACTCTGCAGGCACGCATGCGTTCGAGTGCCTTCCCCTGGCATAAAGCATCTGGGGCAGGGGTTGGGTGTTTCCAGTCTTGGTAACCTCAGTGCACAGTGCACATTAGACATCAAAAATGTTTTTAATTAGAACAAAATTTAGAAATTGTACATCACTCCAATGTAAAAAGCTCTCTCCAAGCGTCACTCCTGGCCCGTCTCCTGAACCCTGGAAACTAATTTCTAACTGTCTCACAGATGACTTGACAGGAAGTTCAATGGGCACCTCAGACAACATGTAACTCTCCACGTTCATGGCCACAGCAGCTTGCCGTTTTTGTTCTCTCCAGGTACAGCCTTCTAGGTCCCAGAAGGCACCTGACACTCCTTCCTCACACTCAATCCTTTGTTGGCTCCTGTGGCTTCTACTGGTCTCCCAGCACACACACGTTCCTCTCCACTTGCCCTGTCCTTGCCCTGTCCTAGGCCCATGGCGTTCACCCAGGCCTCGGCACAGGCCCCTCGAAGTCTCTTGGCCTTAGTCTTTCTCTCCTTCAGGAGATCACTACGAGGGTGGTTCTCTGCCCACAAAATCTCAAACGCCCTCGTACACCTCAGTATGTCATTCAGAGCCATCATCTCTTGAACCAATCTTCCCAAGTGGCCTTTGCTTTCTTTGAAGTTCTGTTGCATTTATCATTTACACCTTTCTTTCAGCAAGCAAACGTACAGACTAGTTGTTGTAATTTTGAAAATGTTGATGCCTTATTAATCCAAATATTCTCCACCCCCCCTTAGGGTGACATCACATTTTATGCTTTGTTGTGTGTGTCAAGGCTTAACACGCCTGGCGTGATGAATACACACTGATTGATCCATGAAAAGAAAATATCAAGATATTTAAAATCGACGTTATTCTTGAGTAAAGATCTCATAAGCTTTACTCTCGGAACACTAGCCCTCTCCCTTGCCATTTATTATCAACCATGCTCTGAGGGCTGGTATGGAGAGTAGTGAGCTCATCTGGATAAAGCACTGGGAACAGTGTCTGACCTGTGGTTGAAATAGCCATTACGTGGAGGAGGAGGAGGGGGACGGAGGATGCAGCACACAGAAGGAGGACTGGATACATCTATGCGAAATGTGGATAAGCAGTTTCCACACAAATGGCCAGACTGCCAAGCCGTACCGTTTGGTGGGATACCTGATCTGTACATCCATATGAAAGCACATTAATAAAAATACATTTTGGACCTGGTTTATAGTACTGCTGGTCTGTAACAGGCTCAAGAAGAAAGGCTAGGGCACTGATTAGGAAAGGCTGGAGTTATGAGCAGATATGGCTGGAGGACACGAAAGCCTCTGCGATTAGCTCCTTAAAGACTGCTTTTCCCAACTGGAACTTCAGTTTGGGATCATATGAAGGGTGAGTTCACACTGGCAGAGAATTCTCTTGCTCTCTGTGGAACTGGCAGGCTACCCACACATGGGCAGCTTCAAATGTACATTCTACACTGGGCTTCCAAAAGTGGAAAGGTCAAGAGAACTGAAGACATGGTCCTTACCCAGGAGGGTCTGGATGAACAGGAGATACTGGGCAAGGCGGCTGGGACAGGCACAGACACCCCACATCTTAGCGGGTGTTGCTGGCGGCACAAGGGCGGGGGTGCGCTCGAGTGAGAGGTGGAGTGACTGGAGGTGAGCAGCTGCCGCAGGGGCACCATCTCCCCAACGCCAGTCCTGGGGCAGGGTCTGGAGCTTGAGAAAGTCCGTATTCAGAGGAGAAACACAGATAAATTTGGGAATGGGACGATGGATTTTGGAAGGTGGAAGGAAGCATGGTTAGGTCGTTTTTATGGGTCCTACAGTCTCTAAAACTGATTCTTAGGGTTGACATGAGTCTCAAACAGAAGACTGCTGTCCATGATCGATGCAGAAACTTATGTTGCCAGCCCTAGGTCTCTTTAGCAGAATGTGGTACCTTTATTACTAATACTTAATGCAGGCGCCCCAGCAAATTCTTACAGGGGGTTGGCAATATGTCAATGAATTTTCTTTATGAGTCTTCTGGGGACTTTATAAATACCTCCATTTGGTCACTTAATCTAACACAAGTTATATTTCCAATACTTAACAGCTTTACATTTGTTCCCTGATTAAATTAGATCTGTGATACTCACAGGTATAAAATGTTATGAATTTTCAGTGATACCTAGTAAGGATTAAAGGACAACCAATTCTTTCAAAAGTGATATACAGCAGATTTTTATAGAGACACATAATATGTCAATTCTGTATTTTAACATTTAATCTGATATCCATGGGTGGACACGTTAATGAACACATATATATTTAGGCCTGTAAACTGCCATGAGTTCAGATATTATCATTTCCTTAAAAATTATAATTGTAGGTTTAAAGTGTGACATTTTCCAATAAATCTAGGTCCTCTATTTATCCATTCCCACCACACCCTGAAACTGATTCTGAGGACTGCTGTGCCCTTTAGTTGGGAGACTGGTATTCTCGTTTGCATTAATATGATTTCCCTTGCATAAATACTGAGATGCTTCTGATTATATTATATTATATCCTAGATATATTATATAGATTATATTATATCCCAGATTAAAAACTGGGACCTCAAAGTATAATGACTGTAACAAAGAGGCACAGAATAAAGAGAAGCTCCAGGAATACCAGATAATTCTATGGATGCCTTTCAGAAGTTCTGGACTGGGGAATGCCTTGAGCATCAATGTGATGCTCTGAATCCAAACTAAAAACAGGGAGAAAACAAGTAGGCTGTAGATGGAAGCGGAGGAGAAATGGGCCAATACTTCACCAATCCCTAGTGAAAACAAAAGATCAGTATCCCGATCGTAGGGCTGGATGCGTAAGCACCACAAGCACCCGCTTCTCGGTTTGTAGAAAAGGAAGAAAAACCCAAAATGTGGGGATGGATAACCCTAGGTGAAAAGTTTAACACAATGACAGAGATCTCTGAAAATGTTATTACTCAGCCTATTACCCCAGCCAAGGCCAATTTCATTTAAAGTGATTTTATATTTATGCTAAAAATAAATTCGTATCAAACTGGGGGAGAAAAAAGATCCTGCAAGCAAACGGACTGGACGGACCTAGGCAACCTTCTGTGACAGAGGAGAAATGTCATTTTCATGAGTCACAGAACTTCCCCTGTCTCGTCAATCTGATAAACAGTTTCTGGAAATCGAGAGTGCTGCTTGCTGGTCACCTTCCTTTCCCCTAAAACATGTCACACCGGAAGACAGGGACGATGTCTCTCCTACTGGACAGACACATGTGTAGCTGGCCTCTGGATGCTGGGGAGGAAGATGTGGTCACGAAGCGACCAGGCGGTCTGCTGCAGGGACGTCAGCGGGGGACTAGCCAAGCGGATGCCTGAGCCAGAGGAAGGCATGTTTGGGAGAAAGCAGGAAATTCTGATGTAGAGATGAGGAAGGGCAGCGGGCAGGGGACCCAAGCTGGGTGGAGAGAGGAAACCAAGCAGGTCCCCAGGAACGGAGTGAAAGGACACGGGACAAAGCAGGGCAGCTGCAGAGGGAGAGCCGTGGGCAGGGAGGAGGCTGGATGGAGGCTGGTTCGTTTAAAGTGTTGGGGTAACCTGGACCAAGGAGCAGGGGAGATAGAAAGGCTGTTTGCAGGACTTAAAAGAAATAAGCTTAGAATTTGTTTATTTGTAGGGATTGGGGTGGGAAGGCAGGGAAAGCAAGAGAGGGAGGCAAGGAGTAAAACGGTGATTTCTGTAGCTTCTGAGGGTCTGAGGGATGCTGCGGGGCTAAGGGAGTGCCGCATGATCTCACGGGACAGTGAGCCCTTTACTACGGAACTGCTTACCCATTGCATTTCAAGTGCAGCCCGGGGGGTGAATGTTTAATTTTTTCACTTCGTACCTGACCATAAATCTCTGGAAATGTGGGGAGCGATACATTTGATTTCAACCTACAAAGTCTGAATTAATTCACCTTCATGCTTAACTGAGTGAAGCAAGTTTATAACCACGCATCCCTAAGTGGGGCCGGCACACAGAGGAGAGAACATACCCTCACCGAGCTTGAGAATAACTTCGTCGCTGACCTGAATCGGATCCAATGGAAACTAAACATTCAGGACATACTTTTATAGTAGAGGGAGTAGAATGGAAAACAAAGTGAGCTTAACCGAAACATGAGAAAGAACAAAACGGCCATAACTTAGCTGGGTGGGGCCACAGTCTACTTTTTCACCTCCCCCCACCCCCCCAGTCCAATAAGTCTCCACCCAGCATGAGTTGTGGATGACATCACTCACTTCCCAAATACACTCCAGCAGTTTCCTGCTTTCCAGAGCCTGGCCAAGCAATGGGGTCAGGGGCGCACCTGGGCAGAGATGGGGCTGGGTCAGGTCAGAGGAGAAATTAAGGTCACACCAGTGCTTGCTTGTTTGTTCGCTCCACAAACTGCTTGCTTTACTACTGATCTTTCGGCCCCTCCTTGGATTGGCTTGCACACCGTGATGGGTCCAGTCCAGGCCAATCACGGCATGAGCAAAAACGATGAACACACAGGCCGTGCCCACGATCATTGCTCTGCTCCAGAAAGAGCACAGGGATCAAAGTGAAGGGTGTGGGAAGGGAGAAGAGAGCTTTGATGCACTGCATCTTCTGACCCACTGACCCCCCAGCCAAGATGTTTTTCTCTCCTCGTTGGTCTATGAGGCAAAAACACTCAATTTCCACACAGTTTCAAAGAGCTATTTTACCTCCCAGAGACTTCTACCTGGCAGTGACCACCATATGAATACCCTGGGACATCTTAATCCCCTCTGTGTGAACCATGAGGCTGCTTAACCCCAAGATTCTAGCCCATATTCTTGTCCTTGAGAGTCATCATGTCCTAATTTTATGTCCCACGTTTGTCAATAAAGGAGATTTCATATTCAAGAGGACCTCACTACATGAGGACTTCTAAGTTCTGTGGGAGGCTCAGTGTGATATCAGAGGAGAACAGTCAGATACACCGAACACTAACGTCAAACGGACTTCTACTGGAATTCACAGTTAGTCGGACACCTCTCTGTGCCAGCTGTCTTGAGAGCGCAGAGCTGTGTGAGCACGCCTGAGAAGGAAGGACATACTCATCTGCTGTCCACCCCACGATGGTAGCCAAGAAGAGCCCCTGGAAAAATTAGCATAGAAAACACAATCTTGTGTTTCCATAGCAGAACCTGGGGCCAGCAGACATTAGACAGAACCGGACAAACCACACTGAGGAGTGCATTTCTTATGGGAACATCCTAGGTCCTCTGTCCTTCCTTCAGTGTCTCAAAGTTACAGGTGTTTAAGCACTGCAAGACAGCTGCGATGGGCAAGGTGATGCAACCTGCCAGATCCCACCTGCTGCACACGTGTCCTGACTCCCTGGCCACTGACTGGCCTTACATAAACATTGTTTCCAAGTACTTTTCGTTTATCACTTGCATATTTAGTGTATTTTCTTTTCTTTTTTTTTTTTTAAGAATTTATTTATTTGAGAGAGAGAGAACATGAACAGGGGAGAGGGAGAAGCAGACTCCCTGCTAAGCAGGGAGCCCGACGTGGGGCTCAATCCCAGGACCCTGGGATCGTGACCTGAGCCAAAGGCAGTTGCTTAACCGACTGAGCCACCCAGGCACCACTATTTATTGTATTTTCATGTTATAAAAGGGACACATGCTTAATGCAAATATTGAAATAAGCAGAGAAGTAAAGAAAAAAGCGATTTATAATACAGCAGCCAAATGTTACCATTTTGGTGTCTTTCTAGTCTTTTTCTATGTGGGGTGTAATTTACTTCTCAATAATATCATGGCACATACTTCCCTTAGAGGCTAATATTTTTATGTCATGAAATTTATGCCACATGATTAAAGAGACCTTGTAAATTATAGAAACTTAAAGACAACATCAAAACAATGTGACCAGAAGACAAAGACCACCTACTAGATTTCTTTTGGCCCAAGACTGTTTCGGAGAAATGTAATAAGCTATTAGGTTTATTGAACACGATAAACCATAAGCTTTGAAAGAATTTTGGAAACATAACATAACAGGGTAATCTGTAGAATACAGGGTAGGAAAATCTTGAAAACAATTTGCTCTTTTCTTCCCACATCAAAGATCTGTATTCGCTCAACTATTTCTTACAAGGAGATTCACTAAGTAGTGATGGGCTGGGCAAGAATCTTGTAGTATCTTGGAGCTTTCAATAATATGCCAGAAATAGTACATAAGTATGTCACTAAAGAGAAGCAAGAATACATATGGCGCTTAGTAGGAATGAAGATTTATTTTACGAAGGAAAAATCAGCTACAGCCAGATGGGAAACACTGTGAATGCATGTCAGAGTGGGAGCAAAGGCCTCAGATGTCTGTAAGCTGAGTTATCCTTGTATTGGGTGTTTCTATACAAACAGCTCAGGGAAGTGAAATGTACTGGTGAAGTGTCTACAGCACTTAATGGTATTTATCATCATTATTATTGTATGTGTAATAAGTAAATAGAACATGACGAAATAGTTAAATGGCAAAAAACATCGGCCTGTAAGTAAGGACAGTGGGGGAGGGGAGGTTAAACAGTAAATATTTACAAAGCTAAATCTGGAGGGGGGAAACTGAATTCCCCAGCATTTCACTGTGGGTGTGCTCCAAGTCAGCAGGGCTGGAGATGTTTATTGTTTGAGGACAGACTTGCTTTATTGACATTATCCCCTTTTAGACCTACTACGTAGCCAGAGGGTTCTTCTCCTTTGTTCCACAGCTTTGCGTACTTATAAGTTCCTTTTACTAGGGTGTATCAGAAGACCCATTAGGGAAGGACCTGATCTTTTCACCTCCACGTGGTTGTACGAGAGACTGAGAGAATGAATGGACACTGCAGAAAAAAATGAGAAGCTTTCTGATTTTGCGGTCTGAGTTTGGGCTTTCCTTCCGGAGTGGATAGATACGTGTTTCAAAAGTACTCAAATAAGCACATATCTCATGATTAAGAGTAAGAGTGACTCACGATGCTAGAATTTTCCCACCTGCAGGACCAGCCCCTCCGGTGTCCCCATTCCCCCTTCCCTCGGTCATCTCAGCAGGAAATTACGACACTGTGTCTCCCACACGGGGGTGATGAATGTTAGAAGCATTTCAGCAGACTGTGGCAGGGGCCGGAATGGGGTCAAGTAAAAGTAAATACCAGCCCTTATTAGGCGATTCTGGCCTGCCAACGGTGCGTTTGCCCTGATCCACGCGCAACTTCCCGCTGGCATGGAAAGGGGACCTCTAAGGCCACCGCCTCCACGTGACCGTGACCGTTCCCTGACCTCCAGGAACTTCTTTAGTCAGACACCACTTCCTTCCTGGTTCCTCACGCTCGACTGTTTCACTGATGATCCCGACCTTGCCCTGAGCTGGGGGCGCCACACGGTGGCAGAGGGCTGTCTTCGGGACACCCAGTGAGCCCATGGCCTCCCCCCTCAGGAATGAATCCACACAATCGATTTCCTCCGAGTGAAACGTCAGTGCTCCCATGTGAGCGGGGGGGGGCGGCTCTAGAATTCTGATGTCCCAGAACTGCTCTCGCATGTGGATATGGTGGTGTTGGGATGGGAGGAGGGCCACAGCATACATTTGCTTAGTGACCACGGGATTTTAGATTATATGATTATTTTTATTTCATGACTATTAAATGCTCAGAACGTTTAAGGTTATCAATGAATGGTTCCTAATTTTTACACCAAACCATTTTCTTTCTAATTCAGTTCTCCCTACCTCTACCAGCTGTAAGCTGCCTGATGTGGGAAGCGTCTTTATTTGGGGGGTTCCCCAGAGTGCGCAGCACAGTGCCTTATGCGCACTGGTTGAATGAATGAATGAATGAATGAATGAATTTGTTGGGTGAGTTACTGTGGGGTTTTGAATCTGGACAAGACAGGATAGATTTTGAAGGAGGCTGATTTTCTCCTCGGCCCCCCCACCACCTCAGGCACGGCCCCTCGTCTCTTGGTCTTCCAGTCTCTCTGGCTGCTCTCCTGGGCTGTGCTCTTAATCCTAAGCAAAGGCCTTCACTGACCAATGCTCAGGAGACTTTTAGCACTGAGGGGCTGCCATCGTTGAGGCCACTCTAAGGAACATAAAAAGCAAGCTCTTCTCACTATCCATTTTTGTTAACTGAGGTATAATTAAGTTATACTCAATAAAACTCATCCTTTTGAGGTGTGTATGTCTATGAGTTCTGACAAAGGTATATAGTCATGGAACTATCACCACAAACAAAATATAGAATATTTCCATCACCCCAGAAAGCTCCCTTGTGCCCCTTTGCAGTCACGCCCCTCCTCCTTCCCACCACCCTCTGGAAATGTCATCCAGCACCCATAAAATTTTAACTCTGCTCCCTGTGCCAACACTGTTGCTATACCTCCCGAGGACTCCTGTGGGATTCCCTGGTCTCCCTCCGATACCTTCGACGGGTCCTCCCAGACTCCTTGGAGGGCTCTGTAAATGTAGACATTTTCACCCTCCTCTCATTTCTCTCGTGCTTATCCTTGCTTCTCCCCTGTTTGACATCTGCCTTCATCTATATTCTTAAAACTCTCAAGGCCTTCCTTCCTATTCCTTTCTTCTGAGTGCTGTGTCTGTATTTCTAATGGATCCATAGACCACTTTATATAACCTGTTAACCCTCGCAGTTCTCCACATCCAAGCCAGACTCATTTCTGGCTCTGCCAATCTGCCCCCTGCCGTGCTCCTTCCAGGACTGACGGCACCGCCATCCCAGTCAAGCTACAAGTGGCCCACCCCATGACCCCATGTGTATGTGGCTACCCTTAAAATATGTCTTGAAGTTACCGCTCTCTCCATATTAGCATCAGTGATCGCAGTGTTGACCTTGATGACCTCTGGCCTCAACTGACATTTCCCTGGCTCTGGCTCTTGGCCCTCTGAATATTCTCCATCGGCTGCCAGAGCTCTTTTGCCGAAATAGAAATCAGATCACCTTCTTCCTCTTCTTGTAAAAATACAAAAATCCCAAACAAACACAGAAACCATCCTATAGTGACTCCCCAGGGTGCACAGGAGAAAAACCCAAGTCCCCACTGATGGTAATCAAGCACTGTAACAGCTTGGCCCCGTCTTGCTATCCCAAGGTCGCTTCTCAGCGTCCCCATCCCATCCAACCCCAGCCACACTGGACTTCTCTGGGTCTGTCATGTACTTTTGTGCCCTTGAGTTGAAAATTCACTGTTGCCCCAGGTCAGAGTTTGAGGCTTTGGTGAGGTACTCTTGATTCTCTTCTTCCACATACCCACCTCTTTCACCCAGCTCAGTCAAAGCTGCTCTCGCTATTTCTGTGCTGAGGGCATTCAGAATGCCAATACCATGCTTTCTAGACACCCCCGTGCTGTGTAAACCTGTGCTCCTCACGCCCCTCCTGGTATCTCCACGCCACAGATGCAATAAAGAATTCAAGAAATGCTTACTGAAAGCATTTTGCCCAACATTAGGTGAAATGTGTAAACATCAAGGCAAAAATTCTGCACTTTTTATGTACTTTTGCCTATCCATTGCTTATTTACATCACAACAGAGCCACATGGTTTATTAAAAAAAATTGTTCTAATGTTTCCTGCTTGGACTTGGATCAATTTGTAAAAACAGCAATAAGGAAAATGATGACTTAGAATTTTTTTTGTTCTAAATCTAATCCAGGAGCACTCCAAGGATGAGAAGTCGGATTTGGCCGTTGATGGTTCCCAACGGAAAGTATGTCTTTGTGTGGTTATAATAAAGCCTTTTATGTACGAAGCCCAACATCACGGATTTTAAGTGCTTTGATAAAATTTCACATCTTTGGTATCTCCCTTCCATCCATAAAAAATCTGAAATAACATAATTATCATCCTATAGCAATGTAATCCAACCACACTGTTAAAAATGAAACCGCATTTAATTCGCTCATGGTCTAAGGCAGAGCTTCCCACCTGACGTGCTGAGGAGGAAGGAAGACGGTGAAACGCTGACCTTCCCAGCCTTTGCAGGCGTCTGGCATGAGCAGTCACCTCCATTTATCTGACTACAGTCACATCTTATCATCTTGAGTACAATAATGTGAAAAAGGTCCAGAGACACTATACTAAGCCATTTCACTGTTTAAATATCAGACTGAATTGTACCAAGTTATTGTCTTCTGAGTTCTATGAGGGGACTCAGTTTTATGACTCAAGACACCCTGAATACCTGTTCTAAAAAAAAAAAGAAAAAGAAAAAGAAAAAGAAAAAGAAAAATCCAAACCATGACAGCAGAGGATTTCTATATGGTGGAAGAGAATGGTTAGAAAAATAGCAAATATGATTACTTCCCAACACCTGAATGGCAGAGTGTAGGCAGAACATAAGGATTTAAGGCATTAGGACAACACAGCCTGGGGAAGGTTTTTGGAGAATGTTACTCACTCACCGTTCCAACCAAAGGGTAGATGAAACCAGCGCCTATGCTGGCCCGGACATCACTAATGGGCAAAATGAAATCTCTGGGTACGCCTTTCTTGTCAGGTTGGTGAGACAGAGAGAGGTGAGTCTTTGCCATGCAGATGGGCAAATTTCCAAATCCCTGTAAGGAAGGAAAGGAAAGGTGTTCACTGAGCACATATTAGTCTCCTGTGCGTGTCCAACTTGCACTACCCATGGTCCTCAAGGCTCAGATCCAGGCACATGGCAGGTGCTGGTCACTACTTGTTCACTGAGCAAGAAGATGGGATGAACTCGTTGCCATGTGATCGTCACGTGGTTGAGGGTGTCTGTGATTGATTTCAGAGAATTCTCCTTAAGGAAGGCAGCAAGACATGTACGTTTGGGATAAAGTGTGGCTATTTTCAGGCAAAGTAGAAGCAAGAGCAGCTGTCGAAACTATTTCCAAGGATATTAATATCTGGGGCTCAGAAAGGTAATCTGGAGAAAGGCTCTGTAATGAGGCTCTCAGTCATGTTGTTCACTCATTCTTGGACACCGTCAGGAAGCAAAGGGTCCCTTTGTGTTGGTTTATGAATCATGGGTATTTGATCTGCGATTACATTATATGAACTAAGATGAGGTCACTTTTTAAGCCTCTTATTTTTAAGGACCAAAGGCGATGCCTGACCCAGAGTTCCAAAGGTGAAAGGGCAGGAAGTCACATGTGGGGTCTCACAAAAAGGACACTGTCCTCGTAGCCTGGTTCCGATTAAAGGGTACATAGTGTCCCTTTGGAGACTTTGCTAATTAATGGCAACCACATACTGGACACATAACTTTTAAGGAATATTCCCTCAGTAGCCAGGGATAAAAGGAATGCAGTCTTCAGAGGTAACACATGCAGACTTTCTTATGATTCAATTTAAAAGTATTTGGACAATTTTAGGATATTTTCATTTGGGGGTGGGGCTATTCTTTTTGAAATGCTGGCATATTCTCATAAAATGATCAGAATTCTGCTGGGGGACAATCACAATTGCTCTATAGAAATCGGGACAGAAATTTTGGGTTTCAGAGATCATTCAACTAATGAAATAATTTGAACTGATGTATGTTTCCAATTTAATATTTTGCCAGTACAGATATTAAAAAAAAAAAGAAAAAAACAATATGGCACATACTAGGACCATATTAGTTCATATAAAAAAGAAGTTTTTAAGACTGAAAAAAGGGAAGGAACTAATATTAGAATAAATAATAGTCCTTAAATATTATTAAAAACTTGTGAAAAAAAAAGACTCATGACAATGACCTTACTTTACTCACTTCATTACACACGAGTGAAATTTCACTGCAGATCCATGCCGGTATGTATTACAATTCTGGGGAATTATTTATCTTTTAAAGATTTATTTATGGGCACCTGGGTGGCTCAGTTGGTTAAGCGATTGCTTTCGGCTCAGGTCATAATCCCAGAGTCCCAGGATCGAGGCCAGCATTGGGCTCCCTGCTTACTATGGAGTCTGCTTTTCCCTCTGACCCTCCCACCTCTCATGCTCTCTCTCTCTCAGTCTCTCTCTCTCAAATTAATAAATAAAATCTTAAGAAAAAGATTTATTTATTTACTTAAGAGAGAGAGAGTGAGCAGGGGGAGTGGCAGTGGGAGAAGGAGAGAGTTTCAAGCAGACTCCCCACTGAACATGGAGCCTGATGCAGGGCTCTACCCCAGGACTCTGAGATCATGACCTGAACTAAAATCAAGAGTCAGATGCTTAACTGATTGAGCCACCCAGGTGCCCAAAGTGAATTATTTATTTTTTAAAAGCACAGGCCGAGGGCATACATGGAAAATTCTAAGAAAAAAACGAATTGCTATCTTACCAAACTTGGGAGAATACTCTGGTCAGCACTAGTAGTATTTAACATAATGTCAAATACGATTACAAATAGGATTTAGGAGCTGGGAATTTGAAAAAGTAGATCAGTGATACTCATTATGGAGCTCTTTTGCCGGCCAACTCTTGAAGTGCTTTGATTTCTATCATATCACAGCAAACCGGAGGGGGCATTCGGGGCTTATGGTCATTTTGGTCAGTGTGGCTGAACGAGCTGTGGTGGATACAGTCCATGAAACACGATCATTTTAAGACTAGACTCAGGCTGCTGAGTCCCCGCCACCTTCACAGCTGCCTGCTGATTTTCCTTTGTCACTCCTTCTAGAGTAGAAGATGACAGCACCTTCAACTTGGGTGGACAATCGCAGCACCAAGCCAGTGAACCAACTGCATAAAAACAGGAACACCAAACACCCCCATGTTTAACAGCTGCATGACGACTTGCCTTACTTGGCGCCGTGCTAACATTTTTAAGGCAGGAGGAGCCCTGCAATGAAGAGGAAGCACTACAGGTCATCCAGCTTTGACTCCACAGCCACACATCCACGGAGTTTCAGTGTTCCTGGCTGACCAGGAGGGACGAACCCTCACATGTCCCAGATGTGATACCACCCATATCAGACAACCGATAACCACAAAAGTCAATCACGTATCGATCAGAGGGTATACACCCTCGCCATAATGTTCTGTTTAAAGTCCACAAACTACCCAAGGCTATTCATTCAATTTTTGTAGACAAAGGAGATTAAATCACGTTCAGCTGGTGAGACTTCTAACAGTCCTTATGTCACGGTGAGTACTTTAAGGGCCTGAGGAGGATTTTTTCCCCTAAATGTGTAACTTTTACCTGTTGCGTGTAACGATCTATTTTGGACTGTGCCTCGGGAGACAGTTCGATATCTCTGGCTCCGTACACAGCCTGTGCGATGGTTCTTATCTTTTCTACAATTGGAAGCTGGAGAAACACAAACGACAACAAAATTGTTCATGTTAAACCGGTCGAAGAATTGAGGGAAAGCTTTGTGCGCTTTTCTGCAGTCACTTAAAATTTCCTACCAGATTTCCTCCTCAACATCCGTGGTATCTGAAGCAGATACTCTCTCCTCTATCACCCTTAAAGTATGAAGAAGTATCAAGAAGCTTTAGCTGTTCAGCCAACTCAAAGGTTGCTTATCTAGTTAATCATTTTTATCCATCCCATTGTTTTAAAAAATGTACTTTATACTATGATTTTATAAGTCAGAACAGGAGTCTCCTAAACAAATACTTAATGCTGGTGTTTAAGTGCCTCCGGACTCAGGTTATATGACAGAGAACACAGCAATGCTAAAAACATGTACATTTTTTGTGAGTAGGAATGGGCTCATATATTTTTTTAAAGATTTTATTTATTTAGAGAGAGAGCAAGAGCACGAGTGGGGGGAGGAGGGGTCGCAGGAGAGGGAGAGAGAGAATCTCAAACGGACTCCACAGAGCATGGTGTGGGGCTCAATCTCATGACCCTTAGATCATGACCTGAGCTGAAATCAAGAGTCGGATGCTTAACACAACTGAGGCACCCAGGCACCCCGGAATGGGCTGATATTAAATGCTGATATGATCACTTTATTAGGAAATCAGAAGTTGAATCTAGTGTCACTTTAGCAAATTATGAGAAATCATGGAGGCTGGGAAAGAATCCAAGAAGGCTAGATATGGCTGAATATATGTGTGGGGTGGAGAAACAACCTTCCATAATGCTGGACGGGAAACCTGGATGCGGATGGCTAGTAAAATACTGAAAGTGGGGTGCCTGGGTGGCTCAGATGATTAAGCATCTGCCTTTGGCTCAGGTCATGATCTCAGGGCCCTGGGATCCAGGCCCACATTGGGCTCCCTGCTCCGCGGGGAGTCTGCTCCTCCCTTTCCCTTTGCCTGCTGCTTCCCCTGCTTGTACTCTCTCTGTGTCAAATAAATAAATAAAATCTTTAAAAAATACTGAAAGTGATCTGGAGAAACAACAATGGTTCATTAACAAAGGAATATGCCACAGATAAAGTGATTCTTATTTAAGCAAATCATTTGACAAAATCATTCATAATTTTACTGTGCAGAGAACATACAGGCATAATGCAGTTTGTGGATTTACTGTCTGGTGAATAGCTACTGGATCAAGTGCCTGCTGGTGGAATGAATGTCAACCAAGGCGCAGAAGGCTTTCATGGCCTGCTCAAAAACTTTGCTTGGCAATGGCAAACGGTACATTTGTATGAATTACTGTTGATATACACAGGAAGGAGACTCATCCAACAGGAGAAAATAAAAGCTAGCTTTACCCTCTCAATCTGATAGAACCCCAGATTGCTTTAAAATGTGTTTTTCATTACTATAGTTTTTATTACTATAGAGTTGTTCTGTAGTCTGGAACTCAGATATTGGACGTTTCAGCAAATAACAAATGGAGGTGCAAGTCATTATAACATTTCATTGGAGGACATAAAAGATGGTCTGAATCAATGTAGAGAAATACTTAGTTCATTGGTAAGAAGACTTAATACTATAAAGATGTCAGTCCTCTTAAACTTAACCTATTAGTTCAATGCAATTCCAATAAAAATCCCAAGAGCACTTTGGGATGCTTGGCCAACCAATTCTTAAATTCACAATGAAGAGTAAGAGGACAGATAGGTAAGATAACTTCCAAGATAAATAAAACCAAAAGAACAAAGGGGACTTGCCTTTCCAGGTATCAATCACACTACAAAACTATGGTAATTAATTCCATATGGTATTAGCACATGAGTAGACAAATCAATCCAGGGAAGATAAGAAAGAACCCAGAAGGATACCATAGCAGGTGTAGGACAGTATATAATAGAAATGACACAAACAGGGAAAGGGCTGACTGACCAACTGACTTTTGGCTGCAGAGAAATAAAACTAAGATTCTTACTTCACAACTGGCACCCTAATAAATCCAATATAGAACAAAGCAAAACTTTTGAAATTATAATTCTAAATACTGGGAACAAAACATTGGGGACTCTACGGTCATGAAGTAGGGAAGGATTTCTTAAACAAGGTAAGAACAGGATACACCCTAAAAGAAATGATTTCTAGATCTGACATCAAAATTTAAAATTTCTTGTATAAAAAAAGACAATGTAAATAAAATTACAGGATAAGGAGCAGTCTGGGAGAAGATAGATACAGGCAAATATTTAAGAGTCAAAAGATTAGCTGCTGGAATGAATTAAAAAAACCTCCTACAAATCAAGAAAAAGACAAATATTTAGTACTGGGCAGAAGGAGTAACTAATAACCACATGAAAAAATGTCCAATCTTATTAGTAATCAAGCAAAGGCAAACTAAAATGATGCAAATCCAATTCACACTCACTGGATTATCATGAATGACAGGCATGAGAATGTCAAGTACAAACGAGGATGTGGGGGAAATGATAAGTACTTCTGTCTTGGTTGAGATGCTCATGGTCTAGCCCATCATGAAGCTTCCTAACTTCCACTCTACCACAGTCTAACCTCCCTAGAAGGCACCTAAGAAGAATCCAAAAATCTTCAGCTTGCCATGGCCCTACTGAAGAACACGATCTGGCTGGGATATTTAAGTATCTGAACAATACGTGTTCTGAAGCATAACTTCAGATAGGATATGCCTGCATATCTTAAATTTTCCCCATGTCTTCTTGCTTCTAGGCCCTTACACCTAAAGCTTCTTTGTCTATAATCCTGCAAGATCAACCTGTGCTAAAACTCCCTGAGCTCTGTAAGGTCCATCTCAAAGGCCAGCTTCTCCAGGAAGCCTTTACGGGGCCTCCTGAAGCACATGCAGGCATTCTCTTCTCTTCTCTTCTGTCGGATGGCCCTGGAACTCTCTTACGCAGATGGGTGCTACACAGGACCATGGGTTCAACAGGGCCTGGCAGTGACGGGCTGCTGGCGAAGCTCAGGCTATTTTAGGGTGCACTGTTGGAGAGCAAATGATAATGGTCCCAGGATCAAACTATGACAATGAAGCCTACCAGAGGGCAAGGGGTCTTTTGTAAACCACGTCATGGGAGAAATCAGCGAATAATCTGCACCTCTAGAAGGGACAACTCCAGAAAGAAATGATCATTATTTTCCAGGAAGGCAGAACGTGGAGCATGGGCAGAAATGAGAGCAAAGGCATTTTCAACCCCATGTTTAAGGAAAAGGTGTAATAACCACAGCTGCCTCACTAAATAGTGACCTGTCCACACCAGCAGGGACCAGTATAAGCCAGTGATGGTGCCAGGAATGTTGTAGAAAGAGTTACTGCCTGAGTGAGTGTAAAGTTGAGGCTGGGCTACAGCCTTAGGGTGACTTCTGTGGATGCCGCCACATTCATATCAGGTGAGAAGAACGCACAGCCTATAAACTCTTTGAGGTCAAGGACCAGCTGGAGGTGGGATGTAACGCGGCCGCTGGGCTCTGAATATCACCTGTTGACCAAGCAAGGCTTCCATGTGGCCCAGTGTTTATAATGATTGTAAGAAAGTTCGGGTGTTGATGTGCTGAAGACAGCAACGAGAAGGGACTTTTACTGAACCTCAGATCTCATACATCAGCATAACATGTTGATGGGCACTGAAGTGCTTGCTTTCGACGCTGCACTTAAGCTAATAGGATCTCCTCAGCTCGTCAATCAATGCTTTGCAAGTAGCGAAACTTTTTAAGAAACAGAGGGTAATAGGTTGCTGGAAAATACTTCCAGCATCACACAGAGCAAGCACAATGACCATGCTTGTCGGGGGAAGTCAGATCTTTGGGTACTGTGTTTCCCAAGTAGTAAGAGTGGGTCCTGGGAAACAGGCAGCATCCCCATGGGCACTACAGCACAGCTGGGTGGCAGCTCTGGGGCGAGGGGTCTAAGAGACAACACGGCCCCTTGTTATAGCTGGTTAAATCATGTCACCTCTATGAATTCACTTCCATATCCCCACGACGGGCAGGTACAAACCGTGTACTGTTCTGCCAGCATGGAAGCAATGTTGAGAAGACGAGCTGTGCGTGTCACTCCATACAAACCCCAAGTGCCAGTATTATGGAGCAAGGGCAACATAGCTGACACAGAGAATTACGTCAATAAAATGACAACGAAACAGACGGTACGACTTTTAACACAGTTAATGAATACAGGGCACTATTTACTGAGCTCTAGGTTATGATTTGAAATTAAAAGGTCAGCAATTTCTTTTCTTTCTTTTTTTTTTTAAAGACTATTTATGTATTTNTTATGTATTTGAGAGAGAGAGAGAGACAGCACAAGCAGGGGAAGGGGCAGGCAGAGGGAGAGGGAGAAACAGACTCCCTGCTGAGCAGGGAGCCCAACAAGGGGCTTGATCCCAGGACCCTGGGAGCATGATGACTTGAGCCAAAGGCAGACGCTTAACCCCCTGAGCCACCCAGGAGCCCCAAAAGGTCAGCAATTTCTATTAAGATAATAATTAAAAAGCTTACATGGGAACAAGGTAATACTAGAAGGATGATTAGTGAAGAACTAGTGTGATTGGGTATTTAGCTGACGTATTACAAGCTTTTAAACATGAATATATTTCATTTCAAGAAATATATGTATATTTAATTTTTAGTTATAGTAAAATATACATACTAGAAAGTTAACTATCTTAACCATTTTATTTATTTTTTATTTTTTAAAAAAGATTTTATTTATTTATCTGAGAGAGAGCACGAGCAGGGTGAGGGGCAGAGGGAGAAGCAGACTCCCTGCCAAGCAAGGAGCCCGACCCAGGACTCCAAAATCATGACCTGAGTCTAAGGCAGACGCTTAACTGACTGAGCCACCCAAGTGCCCTCATATCTTATCCATTTTGAAGTACATAGTGCCATATTAAGTACGTTCATATTGTAAAACTAATCTCCAGAACGATTTTCATTTTGCAAGACTAAAACTGTGGACCCATTAAACACTAACTCCCTCCTCTCAACTCCTGGCAACCGCCCTCCCATCTACTGTTTCTCTGAATTTGGCTACACCAAGCGACCTCATATAAGTGGAATCAGACATTTGTCCTTTTGCATTTTCGTTATTTCAATTGGCATGAACCTCGAGGTTCATCATGGTGTAGCCTGTGTCTGAATTTCCTTCCTATTTCTTTGTACGCGTACGCCACATTTTTTCTTAGCCATTCATCCACCATTGGGCACTTGTGTTGTTTCTCCCTTTTCACTATTGTGACTGATGCTGTGATGAGCACGGATGGACCTTGACACTCAGCTTTCAATTCTTTGGGGCATTCAGAAATACATATTTTTGGTCCACGACTAAACCGCCTTCCTTTCTAATGTTCATTTGAAAGTATTTTGGGAATTTCAAGAAGGTGCCAGACTGACTTTGTGAGGTGTGTAATTATGGCTTTTTAAATTCCTATAGGAAAATTGCTACCATCCAAACATGACAGATGTCCCAAATACAACGTGTGGAAAAGAAAAGCAGGAAAGGGCTGGCTGCACGAGTCCTAGTTGGTTGCTCTGTTTCCCCTCCTTACCCTCAGATGCCAGACTTCCGTGCTTCCCAACAGGTACTGATACCTGCTGCCTGCCATTCCAAATTTTTGATGCCCTGACTCCAGTCTTGCTGTGCCCGGAGAAGATGAGGGTGCTCCCGACAGCTCTGACGGGTGCAACGCTGTCCATCATGAGCCCAAGAGAACGCACCACCCACCGCCTGGCGCGTGTCCTGCAGCCCCAAGCTGAATAAATCGATGGACGGGGCTAGATATCCCAAGACCAAAATGCTTCCAGGACTGCTACTACAATTCTTCTTTTTCACTCACGTGTACAGGTGAATAAATAAAAAGATGATCTCGGTTGATGTGTCTTTTGGGTTTAATACAAAAACTAAAAACTGCCCCAATAAGGTCATTCTCATTGTA
>NC_048227.1:94762722-94775930 GCF_002007445.2 Ailuropoda melanoleuca | reverse complement strand
AGGGGAAGGGGCAGGCAGAGGGAGAGGGAGAAACAGACTCCCTGCTGAGCAGGGAGCCCAACAAGGGGCTTGATCCCAGGACCCTGGGAGCATGATGACTTGAGCCAAAGGCAGACGCTTAACCCCCTGAGCCACCCAGGAGCCCCAAAAGGTCAGCAATTTCTATTAAGATAATAATTAAAAAGCTTACATGGGAACAAGGTAATACTAGAAGGATGATTAGTGAAGAACTAGTGTGATTGGGTATTTAGCTGACGTATTACAAGCTTTTAAACATGAATATATTTCATTTCAAGAAATATATGTATATTTAATTTTTAGTTATAGTAAAATATACATACTAGAAAGTTAACTACCTTAACCATTTTATTTATTTTTTATTTTTTAAAAAAGGTTTTATTTATTTATCTGAGAGAGAGCACGAGCAGGGTGAGGGGCAGAGGGAGAAGCAGACTCCCTGCCAAGCAAGGAGCCCGACCCAGGACTCCAAAATCATGACCTGAGTCTAAGGCAGACGCTTAACTGACTGAGCCACCCAAGTGCCCTCATATCTTATCCATTTTGAAGTACATAGTGCCATATTAAGTACGTTCACGTTGTAAAACTAATCTCCAGAACGATTTTCATTTTGCAAGACTAAAACTGTGGACCCATTAAACACTAACTCCCTCCTCTCAACTCCTGGCAACCGCCCTCCCATCTACTGTTTCTCTGAATTTGGCTATACCAAGCGACCTCATATAAGTGGAATCAGACATTTGTCCTTTTGCATTTTCGTTATTTCAATTGGCATGAACCTCGAGGTTCATCATGGTGTAGCCTGTGTCTGAATTTCCTTCCTATTTCTTTGTACGCGTACGCCACATTCTTTCTTAGCCATTCATCCACCATTGGGCACTTGTGTTGTTTCTCCCTTTTCACTATTGTGACTGATGCTGTGATGAGCACGGATGGACCTTGACACTCAGCTTTCAATTCTTTGGGGCATTCAGAAATACATATTTTTGGTCCACGACTAAACCGCCTTCCTTTCTAATGTTCATTTGAAAGTATTTTGGGAATTTCAAGAAGGTGCCAGACTGACTTTGTGAGGTGTGTAATTATGGCTTTTTAAATTCCTATAGGAAAATTGCTACCATCCAAACATGACAGATGTCCCAAATACAACGTGTGGAAAAGAAAAGCAGGAAAGGGCTGGCTGCACGAGTCCTAGTTGGTTGCTCTGTTTCCCCTCCTTACCCTCAGATGCCAGACTTCCGTGCTTCCCAACAGGTACTGATACCTGCTGCCTGCCATTCCAAATTTTTGATGCCCTGACTCCAGTCTTGCTGTGCCCGGAGAAGATGAGGGTGCTCCCGACAGCTCTGACGGGTGCAACGCTGTCCATCATGAGCCCAAGAGAACGCACCACCCACCGCCTGGCGCGTGTCGCAGCCCCAAGCTGAATAAATCGATGGACGGGGCTAGATATCCCAAGACCAAAATGCTTCCAGGACTGCTACTACAATTCTTCTTTTTCACTCACGTGTACAGGTGAATAAATAAAAAGATGATCTCGGTTGATGTGTCTTTTGGGTTTAATACAAAAACTAAAAACTGCCCCAATAAGGTCATTCTCATTGTATGCAACCTTTTTATGTCAGTAGGCAAGAGACTTCCTGCTGTGCCACTACTCACGTTGGGGGAGAAGTGCACTTGTTAAAGAAGGAAAAAAGAGCCAAGCTCATTCCAATGATCTTGAGCTGAACCTGATATTCTTTTATACTGTTTTGTTCTAACAAATGAAATGGTAAAATAAATTATAAATGTTTAGGCATTAATCACTCCTGGCTTTGCCTGACTCTGTAAATACTTATCAATTTCTTCGTTTACCACATTGTTCACCCTTCTATCCCTAACGTCTAGGAGAGTGGCTTGCACACAGTTGGGGTTCCACACACACCTGTGAATGAATAAATCACCACCGAGGGCAAGTACTTTCAAGATATCATAACAGGCAAAGGACATTGGGCACTTCTGATGGGATGGGGACAGTGACACATCACATAAATGTGACAGAAGAGAGTACGTGATAAGGGCTCTGCATAAACACTACTATGAAGAAGGAAGACTGCAGGGCAGAGGGGACGCCACGGACACCAGCAAAAGCTGGAGACATGTACAAAGAAGTTGAGTCACGCTTGAAGGACAGGAAAGGTTTTAATAAGCAATGAAAGGAAAGGTTATTCTACACAAAGGGAAAGGCACATGTCAAGGTACGAACGGCAGCAAACACAAGGCGTCTTCTGGAATCAGCACTGTTCTGTGTGTATTATGCGCAATTGCTGAACATGTTAATAAGCCCCTTCACAAAGTCTGGTGTCGATGCTAGTAACTTTGATCATTTTTGAACTAATTTTATGTTAAATCTTCATCGTCACCAAGATCATAACTCTGAATATAGTCTACATTTAGTCCCTCCCAGACCTCTTAAATGTATATTTAAGAAATAGAAACACTCTAGAACAGAGGTGTCCAATGGCAACTTTCTGTGATGGTGGGAATGTTCTACGTACATGCCTTCCAGTCTAGTAGTGGCCAGCTCCATATGGCTACTAAGCAGCTGAAATGCGACCAGTGCCTCTGAGGTCACAGATTCTTAATTTTAATTAATTTACATGTAAATGGCCACCTGTAGCCAGTCGCTCCGGTACTGGACGGCACAGATCTGGAAAGTAGTGTTGTACAACCTCCTGCAGGGCAGGTACACCACACGCTGGCGGAGTGACACCACAGCGGTAAGCTGGAGGACGCAGTGACCTCATGCTTCATTACAGTCATTTTGTAGATATGGTGAGCCAGGCTCATAGAAGCTGAGTCAAAGTTAGATAGTGTATCTTTCTTGATAAAGTCTAGGAAACCTGCTAGAACTATTAAGTTATTATTATTATTTTAAAAGATTATATTTATTTATTTGAGAGAGTGAGCAGAAGCACATGTTGGGGGGAAAGGGCAGACGGAGAGGGAGAAACAGACTCCCTGCTGAGCAGGGAGCCTGACACAATACGGGGACTCGATCCCAGGACCCTGAGGTCATGACCTGAGCCGAAGGCAGTTGCTTAACTGACCAAGCCACCCAAGCGCCCCTATTAAATTATTTAAGACCTATTTTCTAGTGATATAAAATTGGTCTACAAATTCCAGAAAAGCAATTACTTAAATTTTTAAAATGTTTTTTTTCGTGAGATGTAAATGCACAAAAATAAAGTGAAACAGGACAAAACTAAAATAGAACACAATTTAAGACAAGAGTTAAAAATGAAGCTTCTAGAATCAAAATGAAGTGTGAAGGTATTACAATATAGTGGCATCTCATTTTACTTGGAGGTCAAGTTCTAAAGTCAGGAGCCCTGAGGATCTCTTAGAAGACCCATGAAAAACGCTAAGCAATACTCTGCTATCAATACTCCAGAATTTCTCAAGCCCACAACTCTGAGGTACTGGAACACATTGCTGTTTCTTCTAGGGCCACACTGAATGTTTTATTGTTTTACCAAGGCCACAAACTGAAATTCATAGAAGTTAAGCGATCCTGGGGATTAAGGAGTGCATTTGTTGCAATGAGCACCGGGTGACGTATGGAAGTGTTGAATCACTGAAAACATCTGAAACTAATATTACACTATCTGTTAACTAGCTGGAACTTAAATAAAAACTTAAGTGATCCTATGCTGTGATACCAGGAAATGTATTTCAAAGCCCATAAAATGTTTACAGAGAAGGATCAATTAATAAATTTGTTAGTGGAACAGAAATCTCTGGACTCACAGCAATTACGTCAATTTGTATTTTGTATTTTAAATGCGGCATGAATTTTAAATGATCTACAAGTGAAGTTTGGTATAAATAGCTTTTCTGGTACTTCAAATGAAAGTATCATGTGAAACCATCGACGTTAATTTATCCTGAGCGTACACAAGGTACCAGGGGTTCATTGCAACATACCTCTGTGTCATGGGAGCAGTGCTCTTACTGAGAACAACAGACCCTTGTATCTTTGAAAAAGCTTGTCCTTGGCAGAGAACCAGCACATCTGAGCTACGAAAGGTGTACGTGCTGACTTCCATGGGCCAGCTCCCTGAGCAGCTATCCCTGCTGGCTCGTTGGCTCTGAGCAACAAGTTAACCCAGGAGACTCCCAGAGGAATCTCGTTCTCCTAAGGCAACCGGGATGTGTGGTGGATAGAGCTGGGGTCTGGGAACAGAAAAAATGCTCATCGCCAAAGAATCTCTATTCCTCTACGTCTAATGATGACCATAAGGAATTCATGTGGGTGATCTTTCATACTCTCAAACAGAACAGAACAGCAATGTCAAGGAAGGAACATAGAGGAATAGGTGATTTTAATGATCTCTTCCCACCCAACTGAGGAAGGGATGATTGTGGCTTTGCCAACTAACACATAATGTATTTTTATGGCATATGTGTTGATTTTCTTTCCACAAACCTTGCTCATAAACCTCAATGTGTTACAAGACTAATATAAATGAATGCAAGGTGTGCTTTGGGTTCTATTTTCAAGGGCAAGGAGCCCTTGTTTTTACAAGTGTCTCTTTTTCTTGGCTGTTCAGCAGGAGTCATAATTTCTCTCCTTGATCTCCTGGAGATGTGCTTCCAAAGAAAAAACTCTGGGTGTAAAAGTCTCACGGAAGAGCAGAGTAAACTACCGGTGACCTTTGAACCATGTGAGAGTTGGGGCACTAACCACCCCCATCCCATAGTCAAAAATCCACGAATACCTTTTGACTTCTCCCCTCCCCAAACTTAACTACTAATCGCTTACTGCTGACTGGAAGCCTTGCCCATAACATAAATAGTTGATTAACACATATTTTGTATGTTACATGTGTTACAGACTGTACTCTTAAAACAAAGTACGCTAGAGAAAAGAAAATGGTATTAAGAAAATCATAAGAAAGAGAAAATACACTTACAGGACCGTACTGTATTTACGGAAAAGGTACGCATGAGTGGACCCACATGGTTCAAACCTGTGTTGTTCAAGGGCCAACTGTCCTTTCATGAGAGGAAAGAGATCATTTTTTGATAAAAAATTATAACTAAAACAAGTCCCCAAACTCTCTGATACTGGAGTGCCTGAAAGGCTATGTTGTTTTGAGTGTTTTTTCCCTAAAAATCCTAAAGTTGTAGGTTTCTCTTTTGAAGTGGCATGTTGTATGTGGTACCTTTAAGGATAATATCTGTGATAATATTAAGCAATGTTCCTTAAGTGGATATAGATCCCGCCCCTACACAACGGTCTCCTGTCACCTAAATTTGAGTCAGAATGTCTGGGGAATGGATAGAGTGGTGGTAGAAGGTGGCTGGTTAACATGCGGTGGGACACTGATAGTCCATTGTACATCCCTCAGCCTTTCTTGACTGGCCCATGATTTTAGAACCAGGAATGCATTTCTGGAAATTTCTATCTTAGTGACATTCCATTCAGAAGAGAGCATTTAAAAGAAATTACAGGAATCCTTGTGAAATGCCCAAGTGAAACAGATATAGACCACTCTTTCTTTCCCATCAGGTGCTATTTCTAGCACCAAGGAAAAAAAGCTGGGACATGGTCTGCCAGAATCCGGCGGGGCAGAGTAGGATGCGTGGAGGAAGCTGGGCCGGTTCTAAAAACAGTTCTGATCTGATGAAACCCACCAGAGACAGATGAGGGAGGCCGCAGTGGGCCGACCAGGGAAGTGATATACTGCAGGCCAAATGAGACTTGACAGAAAACACAGAAGCCAGGGCTGAAACAGAATCTTAGTTTGATGGAGATCCGAGGTGTGTCTGCAGAAGGGTGTGGTTTGGTTCTGAGGAGGCAATGTGAGAATTTGCAGCTGAATTGTGGAAAGAAAGCCAGGGACAAGAGGCGGATGATGGGCTTGAAGAAGCCAGGGTTGAAAGACCAGAGCTGGATCGTAATAGAAAACAGAACATAAGAGAGTGTAGGATTTCTGAATAAGATACCGAACTATCTGGAAAATAGAAGGGACAGCTTTCCATAGAATACTCCAAATATTCTGTTGCACAGCAAGAGGGCAGAGCTCAAAGGGTCAGTGGGAGAAGGCAGGCCAAGGGCAAGTCTGAAAAAGGGAGGAAGGAGCCAAAGGAGGTCAAGGGCCCGAGGGGGAGATAATGGTACAAGGACCAGAGCAACAAAAACGAAGCACATCCCTTCTCCTTACAGTGTTTTTTTTCTTTTCTTTTCTTTTTTTTCAATTACTGGGAAATAGAAAAGACATACAGAGATGTGCATAAATATCATTTTAAGTTTCAAAATCCTATGAATTATAACTATATATACGATGTGAATGCACTTATTGCCCCAGAACTGTACGTTTAAAAATGGTTAAAATGGGAAATTTCATCTTTTGTATATTTTACCACAATTTTAAAAACTACATATACATATAAGAAGTATTTATGCTTTATTTATTTCAAATTTGAGGCTCTAGCTGCAAATGCCTACAGGCCAATTAAAAGAGAGCTCACAAAACTACCCTAACAACTGATGTATGTTTAAGTTTGAAACGTTAAGAAATAGAAAACAATTTCTCAATAACCAACCTGAATACCGCCCCCCTCCCCCAAGCAGAGCAGCAGGAGGCCGTGAGAGTGCAGTAGTTCCGAAATCAGGGATGCTGGCTGCCCTGGGCTGAGCCTTCCCTCCTGGCTGGTCTGTTTTGATCTCCCTCCATCCCGTCCCCGCTGGGATCAAGAGTGGCGTCACACAAAGCACAGGAAAGACCTTTTAATAAAAACAAACACTATCCCCTCTCACTGTCAAGGTTACACCTCAAAATGTTTGCAAGCTTAGAGGAAGGATATGGAGATGATTTTTAACCTTAAGTCCTGATTTAACAAACAAGATTCAGAGTTGGATTTGCTAGCTGACTTTCGGGGCCCCACAGCCTTTGCAAAAGGGACTGACTTTTCATTCTATCACTAATGGCTCCCGGTTCTAATGCAGAAAGAATGCTGAACATCTTCCCTTAATTTGGCGCCTTTCATTTTTGGTGCAATAGGAAACTTGGCTTCTAATTCCTGGTTTTAACCCCCTTGAACAGGAAACCCCTAGAGCCCAAGACAGTCACCTGTGTTACACGATAATTCTTGAAGGTCAATTCAGGAAGCGCTCTCTCCTCCGGAAGTGAATATGAAGAGAGAGGGACAGCTAACCTTGATTGCCAGCTTCCCATGTTCCTGCATTTTACTCTGAGGCTTTTCCTTTGGTCCTCACAGCAACTCGGGGATGCTGGTGTTAATATCGGACACAATTGTCTGGATAAAGAAGCTGAGGCTCAGAGAGAGGAGTTAACTTGCTCAAATCTATATCCATCGTAGGAGGCCCAGTCAAGATTTAAACTTAATTCTCATGAATCTCAAAGATTTCTCTTTTTAACTATAATGTTTGTCCTTCCATCAAGTGCTGATTTGTCATAGGGCAAGTCCCTCACCTTCTCCAAGCTTCTGATTCTGTGTTTGAAACGCAGGGTTGAGCCCACACACCCCAAGGCACTGGGTGAGATGTGTTTGAAATAATGCATGGAACAGGGATTTGAAAGCTAATAAACCGTAAAAACAGATTTGTTTTTCTTTCTGCTATACTATTTTCTTATGGGCTTGCGGGAATGGAGATAAAAAACTGGTCAACTGTACAGATCTAACTGTCAAAAGTCCTACTACAAAAGGGAAAGTGACAGAGAAGATGCCTTCTGGGGGACTGTGATCATCCCAAAGGTTTGTAAGGAAACCATGAACTAAAGTTTAAACACATTTATTCTCACCGGATAAACTTCCTTTGAGCTAGTAGGCCACTGCATCTTATTCCCTGTTTTATTTTAATTTTTAAAAAAATTTTTTTAAAGATTTTATTTTTAAGTAATCTCTACACCCAACGTTGGACTCACACCCACAACCCGAGATCAAGAGTTGTGCACTCCACGACTGAGCCAGCTGGGCTCCCCGCTTATTCCCCGTTTTAAAACGTTATTATTCAGAATTAATCACTAGCTACCCCTAGTACCATAATCAAAAGTTGCCTTTTTTTTTTTTTTTAAAGATTTTATTTATTTATTTGACAGAGAAAGACAGCCAGTGGAAGAGGGAACACAAGCAAGGGGAGTGGGAGAGGAAGAAGCAGGCTCCCAGTGGAGGAGCCTGATGTGGGGCTTGATCCCAGAACGCTGGGATCACGCCCTGAGCCGAAGGCAGATGCTTAATGACTGTGCCACCCAGGCGCTCCCAAAAGTTGTCTACTTAAAAAAAAAGTTGTCTACTCGAATTAGAGGCTACTCTGGGGGCGTCTGGCTGGCTCAGTCCGTCGAGCATGCAACTCCTGATGTCGGGTTTGTGAGTTAGAGCCCCACGTTGGGTGTGCAGATTATTTAAAAATAAAATCTTTTATTTATTTTTTTGAGAGAGAGAAAGTGAAAGAGTGAGCACGAGCAGAGGGGAGGGGCAGAGGGAGAAGCAGAGCCTCAACTGAGCAAGGAGCCCAGTGAGGGACGTGATCCCAGGACCCCGGGATCATGACCTGCGCCGAAGGCAGACACTGAACTGACTGAGCCACCCAGGTGTCCCTAAAAATAAAATCTTGTTAAAAAAGAAGTTATTCTGATAAAAGAAGTACAGAATTGTTCTCTGAAGAACAGTGGCTGCTTAACTCAATTTTCTATCAAGCTCAGCACAGACCCCCAGAAGTGCAGCCTGTTTCCTGCTTTAACTCGGGGCTCATCATCATCAAGCCTCTTGCCCCGGGAGTTGTTCAGCCCCACAGTATCTCTGCGGTCAAGTGTTTCTTGTCCTCTCCAGCTGTTCCTCCTTCCACTGGGGTCTGGAGATGATTCCCACTCCCCATACAAAAGCAATCATGTCCTGTGCCCCTATACTAGGGCAAACGTTTCTAAATGGTCTCAGGTGACTTTCTTCTGTAATGCAGAACTGGGGCAGAAATAAGATGCCATCAACCCTGCACGGAATGCATTCTTGGTGGAACACAGTCTGGGGAGATAGCAAAAGGCACACAGGAGCCCAGTTTGCGCTGAGAATCAGCAGGGTGATTATCCAAAGTACTCTATCACTTCTTTTTTCCTGTAGGGCAATCCCACCCGTATTAACCTGCCAAGCACTAAACGGTTAGCTGTGGTGGAATGAAGAGCTTCAGGAAAACCATCAATTAGCCTGTAAAGGGTCACCAACATGATATACAAGAAATGAGGAGGTAAGAAACGTTTGAGCTGTGTTACAGCCTGCACCAAGGAATACAGATCTCTAGACAAGACTGTCAATGGTCTTCTATGATCTAAAATCATCTTGCCAATGTGAGGAACACAGCTACTGGGAAGGCAGTACAGAGTGAGCCAGAAGCAGCAATCACTCTTGTCGTTGTGCAGCGATACGCTGACATGTTGTTGGTTCTCTAATAAATAATTATGCAATCCACACCTAATTTCTGTGTTATAAGCAAAGGGAGAAGAGTCTGCTGGCAAAGGAGGCAAGAATCCTAGCAGACACAGGACTTTCATCCACAGTATTATAAATTTCCCCCCATTTACAGGGAAGCAGGCATTTTAACAGCATTATCTCCATGAAGAATGGGAATTCAGAAAGAAAACTGAAATATCGGAAAGGAAAGGGGTTCATCTTTGGGATAGTGCATGTGTGAGACAGTCTAACTCAGAAACATCTCTTCTCTTGATCCATCTTCTTTTCACTTGGGAAGGTTTCTTGAAAACAGCCCTGCTTTGTGAAATTATTCATTCAAGGACTGCTCTTACCACTCCGAGTGGGGTGGTTCCAGATCAGACAGCAATGGTCTGAGGCTCCTGGGAGAGCGAGACCCCTGACAGCGGTCTGTGTGAGCGCGCCCAGGGCGGGGACAGGCACTGCAGACAACCGGGCAGGCTCGCCCGGGCAGGAAGACGCGGGAAGGAACACAGAGCACCTCAGCTGACGCCTACTGAGCTGCCTTCAACCCTCTCAGCACGCCCACTGCTGGGCTGCACCTAGCTTCTGCTTCAGATCTCCAGGGTCAGAGAACTCACCTCTTCTAATTAGCCCATTTTTCTTTCTGTAGAACCCAGGTCTCCTCCCTCTGTCGATCTCCACCCCCTCGGTAACCCACAACATGCTCGTCTCTTGTTCATGACATGGCCTTTCAACATGACAAAGGTTTTGTGGCCTAACCATCCCTAATTGGGTCCTGAAAGTCTTCCGTTCACATGTATTTATAGAGTGCCCACAATGTCCATCATTTCGCATGGATACTGGGCCTGTCATTGCCGTCCTTCCTCTGCAGGTGGGTCCCCCCTTTAAGGGGTAGTACCCCACCCTCACCCCCCTTTCGAGCACAGGACTGAATTCTGAAGAACACAGCAGGATGGTCACTCCATCCTTCTAGATACCCTCCCAGCTCTGCTTCTTTCAGGATATGGGACACCGGGCAGTAATGTAATGTCCTTGTACTTTAGTTTCCATATGTATAAAATGGGGCGAACACCATCAGTTCCCACCCAAAAGGGATGCCGAGACTAAAACAGCTAACAGGCATGAGGCGCCCACATGCCTGGCACACAGAAGGCCCTTGGTAAGCACGAAGCTTAGCAATAAGGTTAACGTCGAGCTCTTGAATGATGTGACTCTGCTGTGGCCTTTCTCGGCCCACGCTGTTGGTTTACGCATCTGACCTGGAAAGAGGAGTGATGTTACTGTCTGTGACACCTGAGAGACCCACAGAATGTGTGAGGGATGAAGGAATGGGGTAAGCAGCAACCAGCTTAAAGGCTGAGGACTCTGACATTCATGGGCTATCGATGGAGACAAATGCAGTAGCCAGAGCCGAAGCCACAGAATTTGAAATAGAGGGGCGCCTGGGTGGCACAGCAGTTAAACGTCTGCCTTTGGCTCAGGGCGTGATCCCGGCGTTCTGGGAANGCAGTAGCCAGAGCCGAAGCCACAGAATTTGAAATAGAGGGGCGCCTGGGTGGCACAGCAGTTAAACGTCTGCCTTTGGCTCAGGGCGTGATCCCGGCGTTCTGGGATCGAGCCCCACATCAGGCTCCTCCGCTGTGAGCCTGCTTCTTCCTCTCCCACTCNCTCTCCCACTCACCCTGCTTTGTGTTCCCTCTCTCCCTGGCTGTCTCTCTGTCGAATAAATAAATAAAATCTTAAAAAAAAAAAAAAGAATTTGAAATAGAGATGTGCAGGTGGGTGCCAAGATGAACCGAGTGAGGTCCTGGGAAGTTCAGATTTTCTGACTGAAAGCTCACTGTTCAGCTGTTCAAAAATGCATTAGACAATCGAGCGACTCTTACTTCTGGGTGTATACCCCAAAGAATTGAAAGCAGAGTCTTAAAAAGATATTTTTATACACATGTTCATAGCAGCATTGTTTATAACAGTCAAGAAGTGTAATTAGCCAAAATTTCCAGCGGCAGACGAATGAATTGACANCAAATGGCCAGCGGCAGATGAATGAATTGACAAAATGTGACATATACGTACAATGGAGGGACGGAAATTCTGACAGATGCAATAACATGGATGAACCCTGACATTACTCTAAGTTAATGATATAGACTGAACGTTTGCACCCCCCCGCCCCTACCATTCATATGTTGAAGACGAATCACCAATGTGATCAGTGTTAGGGGACATGGGGACTTTGGGGGCAACTGGGTTGATGGAATTAGGACGGTGGGGGTGCTTGGGTGATTAGGTCACGAAGCTGGAGCCTTTATGATAGGGATTAGTGCCATCCTAAAGAGACCCTAGAGAGACCCCATTTCTCTTCCACTACATGAGGATACAATGAGAAGCCAGCATGTATGACACAGGAAGCTGGCCCCACCAGACACCTGCCTGAGCCTTGATCTTGGATGTCCCAGCCTCCAAAACTGTGCACAATGAACTTCTGTTGGTCATTAGCGACCCAGCCTGTGCTGTTCCTTCCAGCAGTCTGAAAGGACGGAGATGGTGAATAAGCTCGTCATGAAAAAGACAAGCACTGGATGGTTTCACTTATATGAGATACACAGACCAGTCAGATCAGAAAGGGTTAGGGTGGCTACCAGGGGTGAGGCTGCGGGCAGGAATGGGGAATGGGTTTAATGGGTGTAGACTTTAGGTTTTGCAAGACGAGAAGAGCTCTGGCGATGGGCGGGGGTCGTACCACAATGTGAATGTACTTGACACCATTGAACCACACAGCCCGACGTGGTAAAGATGGTAAGTGTCAGGTTATGTGTGCTATACAACAACTAAAAAGATTTTTAAAATATCATACATATAGCTCCAGAAAACCACAATGAAGGATAAGAACCATGGCAGAAATGGATGAGGAAAATACTGCTCAGGATTTCACAGGCCCCAAGAGGTTGCTCAAAAGACCCAGGCCTGACCGTGTTAGCTGTCAAACCCTGTTCCCCAAAGCTGAGGCCTGCTCTTGGCACGTAGAGCGTAGCTTTGAGAGCACAGGCCCTGAGGCAAGGAGAGCTTCTGCCCTTGGCCATGGGCCTTGGTCAGGTGGCTCAGCCTCTTTCCTTGTAGTTTCCATATATGGAGGATTGTTGCCGCCAATAAACGGGACAGGTTGTGCCAAACCCTCCGTACTGGCCCGGTGCACCGTGGAGGTGGAAGAAACACCATTCTCCCCACGGTTGCAGCTTACCTGAACGTCGTACAGGAATCGGAAACGGCTTCCTTTATTGGCAGCGTCTCTCACAGCCCGAGCCAGCTCCACTGACCCTTTCCCACCGATGGACCAGTGATAGCAGGGGACCGCATCAAAGGCGCCAGCCCGCTTCGCGAGCTCACAGACTAAGTCGATCTCAGCGCGGGTGTCGGTCCTAGTGATGAAAACGTTTGTGGTTTTGCATCTGTATTCATTTAGTGATGTTTTTAAAGAGAGACTAACCGTTTATACAGAACTTTGCTCCCTAACACGGAATATATTTTAAACATCAAAAGTGGTTACATTGTGTTTAAATAAATCAGACTTAAAGAAAAGCATTGGGGGGAAAAAAGCCTCTCTAACAGGACTCAAATATTTCAAGTTGTTAAGGGTTTTATGGAGAAAATTCCATAACATAACCCTTTGATCATCCCCAGTCTTTCAGACAGAAATGCTGGGTGGAATTTAAAAAAAGAAAAAGAAAAAAAAAAAA
>NC_048227.1:94716371-94762703 GCF_002007445.2 Ailuropoda melanoleuca | reverse complement strand
AGTTTTCCAAGAGGCCACTACTGGCAGAGGACTCATTCACTGATTGACATTCAACTGCTAACCAATGGTTAACCGGATTTATATGGTTCTGCACAGAAGCCTTCAAGACACCTGCTCTTACCTCCTCCGTGTATTCTTTCTTCAGCGGGACACCAGCAGTTACCTGAGACAAGAAAAGGCAAAAATGAAGACAAAAACCCATTAAAATGCTTATTCTGATACTTGTTGTGTTTAACAGTAGACAGGTAGGTTGAATTTCTAGCAGCTTCATGGAAAATGCATCCGAATGAGCCCTACTGGATTGCAGTGTTTGCTTCTGTAGGGGCTGAAGGACTGCCTTTCTCCCGCCCTACCTCTTGCCTGCATGGCGGCACCCAATTCCAATCCCCTGCACGTCGCCACCCGGCAGATGCGGAACCCCTACTTCTGTTACTTGTCCCTAGTACCGGCTTCCATGGAAGCCAAATACATCCACAAGGCCATGGCAATGGTAGCAAGGGACGCTTAGATAGAGCAAATGCCTTTTACTTAAGTGTGCCCGGCAGGCTGGGCACGTTGAAAAGCCCAAATACTTGAGTGGGTTGGACAAGGGTAACTGGCTTGGAAACCAGCAACTTGCCAATGTGTTTGCCAATCTGGGGGCTTGTTTGTCTTATCTTTTAAAAAATAAAGGACGGGTAATTGGCATCATACTAGACACTGAAGCGACGAAGATTTATTTATTGCTACTGGGAATCTTGACCACTTTATCCTGTCCCTTTTTTTGTTGGAAAAAAAAAAATCTTACTCTGATAAAGATCTGAAGGAAAAACAAATCACGGTCACTTTTTGGAAAGGTGCATATAAAAGCACAAAATGTGCTTTTAAACCAACAACTGGCAGCCCTAGCTGAACATAACAGTCTTACTGGAAGCTTTTAAAAAACACTGATGTCTGGGCTCCACCCAGACCAATTTAACCAGGATTTCTGGGAGTGAGACCCAGGATCAGTAACATTGAAAACTCCTCAGGTGATTCTAATTTGAGCCAATATTGAGAACTTTCGTACTGGTGCCCATTACCCTAGCATGGAACTTATAATTCGAGTAAAACGTGACTTACACAAGGTATACCATCATTCTCAAAATTCTAAATGTTAAAGTAATTGCTATTACTTCCCCCTTTTGGGGGGCCTATTTCTCACAACAACTTGGGGGTAGCCAGGGCAGTTTAAAGATGAAGTGCTAAAACTGAGTAAGTAATATAATTTGTAATATTAATAGATTAAAGAAAAAAATCATATCATCTCAATAGACGAAGAAAGTTATTCAACATTTACTTAGAATAAAACCTTGGCAAAATAAGAATAGATTTCCTTAATTTGATAAAAAACATATACTACAAACCTACAGAAAAACTGTCGGTAGTGAAGAAGTATTAAACACATTCTCTTTCAGATCAGGATGAGAAAAGGAGGCCCACTGTTACCACCCCTAATACCGCACTGCCAGCTAAAAAGACCTGGTTAGTGACAAGATTAGAAAAGAAGAAACAGAACTGTCATTATCTTCAGACATGACCACCCACGTGGAACTCTCAAGTGTCTACAGGTAAATTAGTACAATTACTAAGATAATTTTAAAGTCACAGGGATGTAACTGGTGACTATAGTTAATAATACTGTATCATATTCTTGAAAGTTGCTGAGAGTAGATCTTTTTTTTTTAAAAGATTTTATTTATTTATTTGAGATAGAGAGTGAGCGCACAAACAGGGGGAGGGGCAGCGGGAGAGAGAGAAGCAGACTCCCTGCTAAGCAGGGAGCCTGATGCGGGCTCGATCCCAGGTCCCTGTGATCATGACCTGAGCCGAAAGCAGACGAACCACCAACCACCCAGGCGCCCCAAGAGTAGACCTTAAAAGCCCTCATTGCGTGAAAATTTTTGTAACTATGTATAGCGACAGATGTTAACTAGATTTGTGATCCTTTTGTAATGTATACAAATATCCAATCGTTCTGTTTTACACCTAAAACCAATATAAGGTTTTGTGTCAATTACACCTTAATTTAAGAAAGTCAGTGGATATAAAGGCAATATATAAGAACCCAGAAGTAACCTGTTAAACTATACAAAAATGTAAAGTACATAGTAACAAATCCATAAAAAGATGGAGAAACCCTTTGTGGATGAACTGTAAATCGTTATTAAAATATACTTAAAAAGCTCCATCAGTGAAGAGGCATCCCATCATCTTAGATGGCAACCTGTCAAATATCCCTAAGTTGATCTATTGATATAATGCCCTTCCAATAAAAATCCTGAAAAGATTTTTGATGGAACTTTATGAGCGAATTCTAAAATACATATGGCAGTCAAAACGACCAATACCAGGCCACACATGCATGAAGAAACAGAACACCCATAAAGGCCATCAGTGTAGCACAGACACAATTATACATACGTAGACCAGCAGAACCGAAGAGTTCCCAGAAAAAGACCTACATATGTATGGAGAACCAATTTATCACAAAGTAGGCCTAAAGATCAGACAGGAGGGACTATTTAAATAAACAGTACTAGGCCAATTGGTTATTAATATTAAAAAAAAAAAAAAGAAAAGGAGATCTGGTGATTGCACCATACATGAAAATCAGTAGCAATGGTGTGATGGTTAATTTTAGGTGTCAGCGTGTGCCACAGGGTAGCAGATAGTTGGTCACACATTATTCTGAGTGTTTCTGTGGGGTGGTTTTGGGTGAGAATAACATTTAAATTGGTGGACTCTGAGGAAAACTGATCCGTGTCCTGCCCTTCTGCCCCACCCACACCATGTGGGTGGTCTGTATCCAATCAGTTGAAGGCCCTAATAGAACAAAAAGATTCTGTGCAAGAAAAATTCTCTAGCAGACTGGCTTCAGAGTGGGACGGGAACTGGAATATAAGCCCTCCTAAATCTCCAGCCCACTGACCTACTCTGTAGATTCTGGACTTGTCAGCCTCCATAGGTGTGTGAGCCAATTCCTTATAATAAATCTTTTTGCATAAATACATATTGTATTGGCTCTTAATACAAGGTATTTAAAAATTAATTGTAAAGGGATATCACGATCCATAAGTATAACAATATTAGTTCTTGCATTGCAGCATGAATGGTCAGCACTTTGGAAGACAGGATACGAATATAAAATTATTGGGGCTAAAATGGGCAAGTTCAAGAGTGACAGGATTTTCCACTGCACAAATTATGGGAAAAAAAACCCAAGCTGAATAAACATAAAGAGGCCGCCATGGTTATTTGTGTAATGATATCCTAAGGAAGCAGAAATTATAATGGATCAAAAACATTACCACAGAGTTGTTTCAAGTAAGTAGGAAAGACACTGAGATGGACAATACAGAGCATAGGATTAAGCAGATGAATGTTCATTTATTATTTACTTGTTGAAAACATTTCCTGGATACAGACTCTGCCAGGCATTAGGGATACACACAGTAATAAGACACAGTCCCTGATCTCAAGGAACTCAGAGTAGAGAAGGGAAACACACATAGAGACAGCCATAAACCAATGTGATGCGGAAGGCTCTTCTGGAGCTCAGGAGAGGGATGCTAAGCTTTGCCAGACTTCCTGATCCTTGCCTTCTATCATCCTCCATCCAGATCTGAGCCTACCAACCACGAGCCCTGTTAGAATCACTGGGCTGGAACCATGACGTGAAGACGTACAAAAGAGTAAGGTCGGAGGGAAATGCAACCACTGAAAAACAAGTGCATCCATTAAGATGAACTAAAATTGGATTATAAATCACGTAGAGAATTTTTCTGGGACAGATAGGAGGGTATGGAAAAACACTTGACTGGCACTCAAAAGACCTCAAGTCTGGTTAGTCCCCTAAAAAGATGGAAGATACCAGGCAAATCATCGAATCCTTCTGTTAGCTTAGTCATTTCATCTTTAAAAGGATTGAGCCAGACTCAGACAATCTCTAAGCCCTTTCCAGTATCAGAGCCCTTGGATTTTATAATGTTCAGGGTGTAAAACAGTGAGGGAGAATTTCAAATGCATCTTTTGGAAGCAGAAATAGTTTTTTGAAAACAGAAACTGATATACAGATTCAAAATCTAGAGTTAAGGCATTGTAGCCACAAATGGTGTTTTGTTTTTTTTTTAAAGATTTTATTTATTTATTAGACAGAGATACAGACAGCCAGTGAGAGAGGGAACATAAGCAGGGGGAGTGGGAGAGGAAGAAGCAGGCTCATAGCAGAGGACCCTGATGTGGGGCTTGATCCCATAACGCTGGGATCACGCCCTGAGCCGAAGGCAGGCGCTTAACCGCTATGCCACCCAGGCGCCCCTACAAATGGTGTTTTGAACAAAATCAGAATTCTTTAGGATCTATTGCTTAATAATACACGTGGGTCAATCTTGCATTTGAATTAATGATGAAGTTTTAGGCTACAGTGAACTCCCAAAGTGTTTGGTACTACTAGTGGATTTGGGATTCAGAAAATGTTTACCCTTCATTAATGCTCAGCTCTGCCTGGTGGACAGAGAAGGGAATTTGGGTCTAAACCCCAGACTTCAGATCTGGCTCTCGGCAGGCCTGGTCACACTGCTCACATTCCCTCAACTGGTTGAACTTCAAATCCCTCCTCTGTAATATGGGATAAAACAAATGTCAGCCTCTCCTAGGACAAAGAATTGCTAAAATGATTATACAGTGCCCACCAGAGATGTATTTCATGATGGCAAAAATGTTGTTTGTTCCTGCTATGTAAAAATCATTGATTATGGGACTCCTTCTACATAGTACTGCCAATTAAGCGATCAGATTTGGCAGTTTGTCTAAAATAATAGTCTAAATGATAACAATACCCCAACTTAATTTATTTCAAAGATGAAGTGTGTTACTCAGTATAACACTTCTTATTCTCCCTTTGGAAAAAACCTAAAAATGAAAAAAGAAAAACATGACATCTTTTCTGTGGAAAGGAAAAAAATTTCTTTCAGATGTGTGTGAATTATGTATGTAAGACAGGTTAATATCAAAACTCTGTAAAAAAAAAAAAAAAGTTAAAATAGGGCATCTTTTCCAAGCAAAGCTCTTTCTGAAATAATCCATTGCTGGGGCGCCTGGGTGGCTCAGTGTTAAGTGTCTGCCCTCGGCTCAGGACGTGATCCCAGGGTCCTGGGATTGAGTCCCGCATTGGGCTCCCTGCTCTGCTGGGAGCCTGCTTCTTCCTCTCTCACTCCCCCTGCTTGTGTTCCTTCTCTCACTGACTATGTCTCTTTCTGTCAAATAAATAAATAAAATCTTAAAAAAAAAAAAAGGAAATAATCCAGTGCTATAACAGAGCTAGAAAGTGAAATCACAATAAGCAGAAAGAGAAGGAAAATAGTTCTAGATGAAATCCGATGAGACATAGCATCAGTGAACCAAAAAACCATCTGTACGAACACGGAAAAACCTCACCCACGAAAGCAATCACTCTAATACTTCTGTCCTCCCATCACCATGGGGTTAAAAAATGTTGACCTGAGTGTTAGATATAAATCTTAGGACTAAAAAGTGGTCCCATTATGCTTCTTTCCAAAATACTGCTTAGGAACGACTTTGTGTCACCATTTACTTGAATTTACCAAATGGTAAGTGCCTTATAATGGTGATTTGTAAAAAAGGAGACATATAAAAACACCGCAGCTATGGAGCAGGTCTGAAGATTTCAAATGTGAAATTCTGCTTTACCTTATTTTTAAAAATGTGTGTTTTGAGGAAGGAAGCAGGAGACTTACGCCTGGCCCGCCTCCATGCATCTTCAGAGCTCGCACCGTGGCCACCAGCACGACCGCGTTGGGCACCAAGCCAGACGCTCGGCATTTGATGTTGAAAAATTTCTCCATTCCAATATCAGCGCCAAAGCCCGCTTCAGTGACTGTGGAGAATCAAGGTGGAAACTTGCTATCATCTTCGTAAAACAGGAGCAAGTTTTGGCCATCGTCGGTATGACTCAGGGTCAAAGGACAGTTGAAATTCCCCACCACATCCAGGTTACTGCCCAGTATTACACCTTGTTCCTGTGCGATGGTAAACTGATTTCCCCATAGTCATAGAAAATGTTCCACTTCCCTACGTTCTCTAAAAAGGTGGCTCTCCACCCTGCTTTAGACCACCCTGCCTTGGATTCATTGCCAAGGCCAAGATATTTCTTCCAGTTTGGACACCCAAAGTAAAGCATTTCTTAACCACAGACAGGTTCCAGATTGTACCCAAGGATATTGCTAGCATGATTACCACAGAAGATCCCTCTTACTTTTTACAACATGCATAGAACCGTTTATTTAATGCCAAAATGTCATTTCTGTCGATTGACAAAATTCAAGTTCGTTGAGTGGCTTAAGAAGATTAATCATCAGGTTTGATAAGATAACACCTTTCTTCCATAAGCAAAGGTAAGCACAGACGACATTCATCTTTAGCCAATCCCTCCTCTGCCCCCAGATTGCTAGAAATGCCACTGTGGAGGTAGCTGAGAGAATACCTAACATTGCCTTCCCAGATACGACCATTGACTGGCATGCGGTCACCGGCAGCGTTTCCACCAGCACCAGCACCAGCAGGGGGCTTATGAGAAACACCGAATTTAGGTACCCTAGACCCAGTGAATAAGCATTTTAACAAGATCCCAGGCGAGATGAATGCCCATTAAAATTTGAGAAGCACTCTCTAGAAAAAGAATAATATAAATGTAATAGGAAGTAAACGTTTATGAAATATGCACTATATACTGACTGTTCAACCAAGGCCATAACTGATGGCAGAGACAGGAATTGGCAGTAAAAAAAATTACTAAGATAAAATAAAAACATTTAAAATGTGAATAAATGAAGAATTTGTTTTGACCAGTCACTGAATGTACACATTTTAACAAGAATTCAGAAAAATAAAATCATGAAGTGTCACATATAATTTCAAATTCTAAATACAACAACCCGTCATACTAATTCTTTATGGTTTCCTTTAAATACTTCATATGCTTGTATAATTTTTACAGAACAGGTAGAATTTTGTAGTTTGCTCCTTTACTTCAAACTTTTCAGAGTTCTCTCCCTGTACTACAAACTTTCAAAATTTATGATCTTAAGTGGCAGCTTATAATTTTGTTAAGTTGATGTATCAAGATTTACAAAATCGTTCCCCCTGTTATTAGACATTTGGATTGTTTCCAATATAAATAATGCTACAAAATATCTGTGCATATGAGATTTAACCTCTTTCAAATTATATTCTTGGAATAAATTCCCAAGGGTGAGAGCATGGTGCCAGGGGATGTAAAAAAATGTTTCCTTAAAAATATTCAATTTGGAATGAATTTAGCTATAAAGTCACTTTGTCCTTTATTTTATCTTCTTTGAATAAGTGATAGAGCAGAACGAGTTAAAGAAGTGAAAGACATTCCTTTTTACACACTATTTGGGACAATCCTAGTGATTTGATTAGTGGTGGTCAAAACCAGAGATCATGGATAGTAACAATCCCCATCTCGGTGGTAACCCCTGGTAAAACTAGTGATGACTTCAGCATGGTAGTGCTATAACGGCCCCCAGAAGAGGAATGTTCAGTTGATTTTGTCAAAGGTCATTACAGAGTGGGCTCCCAGTAGGGGAAAGGTGACCATCCTTCTGGTTAGTATTAGACCGGATCCAGACCGGACAGCTGTGCATATGAGCTGTCAACCGAACAGTGACAATCAACGAGTGAATGCTGGTGAGTTACTTAACCTATTTGAATCTCAATGTCCTCATTTGACTTGTTGGGGGAATGAAGCGAGATAGCCCATGTCAAGTACTCCATTACTGCTTTCTGGTGCATAGTGGGAGCTCACAAAAATGGTCCGCATCATTACCACCAAGAGAACAACTCTCCCACTTGCTAGAAATCATACTCAATTCTTAAACATTTGTTGAATTCCTGCTACGTCCAGGCATTTTGCTCAGGGTAAATGGCTCAGGATTAGGGTCCCTAATGTCAAGCACTCTGGGGAGCCGGGGGGAGAGACTGTCCGCTACTGGACTGGAGAGAAGAGGGGCGCAGTGCACAGGAAGGGATGGGTGTTACAGTGTAGGGTGGGAGAATGGGGATGATGGAGTCAGGCTCTGAGGGACAATAGGATTTCTCCAGGGAGAGAAGTAGGGAGTTGGGGGTGGAGGGAGGGAGGTTAGGGGGAGTGAAAGGATTCGTAGGTAAAGGAGAGAGCAAGAGCAGAAATCAGCTTGGGAAGATGACGAGAAATGATCCATAATGACCTCAACCAACACGACCTGTTCTCTGGTCTGATCAGCTCTGAGGAGCAGGGATTCCAGTAAGAAAGGGGTGTGTGTGTGCATTTTCAAGGCCGTTATATTGGAAAAACTGCTCAGTGTTGCTCTATAGTTGGAAGTAGATGACTGCAGGTAGCGTTTGATCAGGTCTTTCCAGTTGGACGCCTGTTTCCACTTGAAGCTCCCGTATCAGACTAAGCTCCACGAGGAAAGAGGTCATGTCTGTTTGAGAGACTGACAGTGCAAGGCATACAGTAGGCACTGGATGAATGTGTACATCTCTCAAACAAACAAAAAGGGAGCAGGAGGATAGCAAAGTTTTCTAACACTTGGTCACAACTATATTAATAGCACAGTTCATTTACAATCATTTCATTCCCCGGAAAAGCTGCAAGCTCAAATTCACTTCAAAAAGCATCTCTTCTCTTAAACTTCTCCTTAAACTTCATCGTGTGGTCGCCATGCTCTCCAACCTTCCAACAGCTCATTATTGCTTCAAGGAAAACATCCAAGTTCCTTACCATAAAAACTAAGGCCACCCCGATGTAACCTCAAGCACACGTCTATGTCCATGTTCACTCTGCCTGAAATTTTGTGCTCTGCTAATATCAAGCTTCCTGCAGAGCCTGCACATACTATGTTGGTCATCTCTGACCCTCCTCCAGATGCGAACAACTGGAACGTTCCTCTCTCCCACCACTCTTCTTTAACTTAAAGTCCAAGCCTTGGCTCGGATGCTCCAGAAACTTGCCCCGATCCTCTCGGGAGAGCTGGCTGGCCCTTCTGCCCCTCCTGGCCCTCTGGTTTGCTCCTTCACCGAGCCCACACCTATCTCTGCATGCGGCATCCCGACTAGACTTACGTGGCACCTCTCACATAAGGGACAGGAACCATGTCCTACTCATCTTTGTATGTCCAGTACCTGTCACGGTACCTGGTGCACACAAATGAAATCATTATCAGAGATGTGAAGAAATGAGTGGAGTGGGATTCAGAGCCAGTGGTGATCGAGTCAAGCCATCGTTCAGTGGAGACAGGAAGACACAAAAAATAAAATTAAACAATTAAGAATGTTCTTATATCTCTCTATCATGCTTCTTTTCCCCCTTACAATAGCAAAACAGGTTTAATAAAGGGTATAAATGTCATATCTGATAAAGGTATGACCATTGCAAATGTCTCCACGGGCCAGCTAAGCTTAATTTCATATTTGAAGAGACAAATTGAAAAAAAAAAGGAAAAAAGTAGCAAGAAAGAGAACTGCAGCTGGGGAAGGAAACAGGATACAGTAATAAAGGTCCAGGGGCTGTGGCTTCCACATGCAAAGGAAATATGGAGGCAAATAATGTGCAGAAAACAGAAGAAAGTGCCAGATTCTCACACTTTGCTGGCTGTTCTGAAACTCGGCATGGAATCACTCCTATGTTATTTGTTTTCGAGTATCGGGCTGCTAAGGAAAACCGAGTGTGGAAACGGTGTGCTGGCACACAGTCACTAACCACACCAGTAAGCACCAGTGCATAAGGCGACACCCACACGGAGCGGCCTGGAAACGGCCAGCGCGCAGTGCCATGTATCTGTGTCTTGCGCGGCAGTGGGTCTTGACGTGAGCAGGGGACAAGCCACTCTCACTGCCAGCTTCTAGCTCCCAGAAACTTCCTGGGAATTGGCAACAGAGCAACCTGTAAGTTAAGCGCTCCTTGTGACCTGCAATAAGCAATTTAGTCAGTTACCCTCTTTGCTGCTATTGATAAATTTTAAAAGATGTACATGCTAAAAGATTACTTGATGTTGATTTTAATAGACACCTGCTCTTGAGTCATGAAGCAAGGAGACTTACTATGACTTTGCATTCTTGAAAAGCACGTCATGGAGCCTTGTGAAAGCTGCATATTTAAAAAGGCTCACAAGAAAACGTTCGTGCGTGCCACAACAATTATTTGTCTTGGCAATCTCTTTTGGGGGGGGGTGGAGGTCACAGCCATTCACCCTACAACCTGACGGAAAACAGGAAACTGACTGATGTCTTCTGAGTAAGCACAGAGGCTGTTAGGTCGTGATTTGGTAGCAAGGCTTGATTCAAACTTTATAACCCATCATCTGTTCAGAAAGGAAGTGTCAGGGGGTCTGCGTTGGGAAGGGACTAGCTGTTTGGACAAAAACTGTGAGCACTTTTGCAGGAAACAGAGCTCAGGGTTCAGGTGGAGAGTCAAAACCAATACTGCACAACCAGGCACCTGCTTTCCGTGCTGCTTGGTGAGGGTGCCCTGAGTGACACTGGACAAACTGAACAGAAACAACAATAAAACACGAATGGCAGGTACATATCGTGTCTGTGAAATTCTTCGATGAGGCAGAGAGATGATTTTTCTATGTCAAATTATCCCAGCATGTGTCCAATCTGCAGTGCACAATGCACTGAAGATTTTCATCACGATGAGGACGCAGATAACCAATCAGCTAACTTACCAAGAAAAAAAAAAGGCATTTACATCACCATCTCATAGAGGGGGACCTAAAAATTATGGGTTCACCAAAAGTTCTAGAGCTCTGAGGCAACTAACTTCCTCGGGGCTCCTAGGCTCCTGGCCAGTTGCCTTCCTGAGATGGTGTCCCGGGTCCCTTGGATGCTCGGCTCAGAGCTCTCCTCTGCACTACATGCTTTCTGCCAGTTGGCATTCTATTTAAAAGCACTTTTAATTAAACACATGCATCTCAGCATTAAGGAAAAACCTCCATTTTTTCTCATCTAACAATTACCGAACCTCTATTATGTTGCCAGGCTCTCCAGCAGTCATGTATGTACTCCTGTCTTCATTTACGGAGGAAACGGTACATTTTTAACATGACAAACATCAGAAATATGAATCACCTCATTACAAAGGAACATCTTTCTGACTTTTCCCCATTTTACTTTTTCTTGCTTAAATTCCCTCTGGTATTCTACAATTTTTATTTATTTACCAGTACCTAGTAAATTTGAATTAAGTCTGTTTCACATTTACTTCTTTTTAAACAAAAATTTTTTTATTTAAATTCAATTTAGTGAACATATACTGCGTTGTTAGTTTCAGGGGTAGCACACTGGCTTCTGCATGGTCCATGCTTTGGTCCAGTTACTGAACCCACTGCTATGGAATCACAAACCTTAAGGACAGATCAGTGGCTCTCTAATGGGGACTGATTCTGCGTCCCCCACCCCCCAGGGGACATCTGGCAATGTCTGCAGTCATTTTTGGTTGTTGTAATTGGCATCTAGTAAGTAGAGGCCACAGATGTTGCCAAATGTCCTACAATGCACAGTATCCTCACCAACCCCCCCCAAAACCCCCCAAACTAGAATTATACCAAAATAACAGAGGTTGACACTGCTGTGGTTCAAGAATGACGAAGGAGCCTTATGCTTTCTAGATATTCTTCCTGAGAATGTTACAAATGCATTAGATGCCAGAATAAAAAATTATATAAAATTGTTATGCTAACGATACCCTTATATACCATTAAGTTCCTGAAATAGGATAATGACAGTAAAGTTTCTGCGTGTTCACCACACCATGGCAGTTCCCAGTGATGAAAAGTAGCGAGTGCCTCACTGGGGGATGCTGCACTCACCTCATGAGAAAGAAGGGAAGGATGGGAGGAAACAAATCAATATGGAACAACACAGGTGGGAGCAGTGGTCAGTCCTCCTGCCAAGAAGAAACATATACGGCGGGGAAAGCTATTCTAATTAGAGACTGGGCATGGGGAGAGCGCAGAACCAACATTCACTAAGCACTGCCTGTGTGCCAGGCGACGTACTAGACGCCACCTGTCTTGTTTCACTCTTCAGCACCTGCGAGGGACCTTTACCTGCCAAGACAGCTTGTAAGGCTACGGCTAAACCATTCTTCCCAAGCTCACACTGCTATGAGGGATGGAGCTCGGGTTGAAACTTAGGCCCATCTGACTGCAGTCTACGCCAGTGTCCCTGCCCTGCCGTCTAGGCCACGAGCCAACTAATCATGCAGCTTTTCTCCAGCTGAACTGCTTGGTAGGTTGTGCTTCCATGGAAAATCCTGACACCTTGTACTTCAATATTTTGGTATAGGAACTGTAGCTCTGAATTCTTTTCCTGAACTCTGATAGGTGTGTTCAGACTTGTTTTCTAATTGCAACATGGATCTGCTGTGATAACATCTGGAGTCTTCTTCATTATAATATGCATTTTTTCTTTCTTCTTTTATTATTATGTTCAGCCAGCATCATTAGTTTTTGATGCAGTGTTCAACGATTCATTAGTTGTTTATAATACCCAGTGCCCATCACCACACGTACCCTCCTTAATACCCATCACCTGGTTACCCCGTCCCCCCACACCCCTCCCTTCTGTAACCCTCAGTTTGGTTCCCAAAGTCCAGAGTCTCTCATGGTTTGTCTCCCTCTCTGATTTCTTCCCATCAAGCTTTCCCTCCCTTCCCCTGTGGTCCTCCGCACTATTCCTTATGTTCCACATATGAGTGAAACCATAAGGCAATTGTCTTTCTCTGCCTGACTTATTTCACTAGCAAAATCTCCTCCAGTTCCACCTATGTTAATGTAAATGGTGGGTAGTCATCCTTTCTGATGGCTGAGTAATATTCCATTGTATATACGTACATCTTTATTTCTTTTTTAAACTAAATTCATAAATTTGTTTTCTCTCTTGGAGCAAATAATCTAGGGATTATGAATCACAATCCTCTTCTTTCTTCTTGGTCTATGTGCCAAGAGGGTCAAGTCCTGGGCAGCAGCGAGGAGTATATGGGGGAACAAGGAAGGAGCTCCCAGAGACAAAGTGCCCCGGACCAGTTCCACTGGGCTTGGCACCCAACGCAGCAATGGGTCACAGGCAGAGAACACTCGCTCAGCCACCTGGCCTCCCGAGAACCCAATAGTCACCTTCCACCAGGGGAGTGAGACCTCTAGACTTGACTTCCCAGGCTCCTCCAGCCAGGCATCTGCCTTCCCATGACTGGTTGGTGAAATGAACAACGCCCACTCTCTCGCACGCTCCTGTTCACTACGTTATGCGGTGGGAGAAAAGGCAACAACTGCTTTAGATCTGAGATCTGAGATTCTCATGTTTGTTTTTACCTTGGGGAAACCCCTCCTTGGCTCTGAGACAAAGTTAAACTGAGGCACCAAGATCATTTTTCCCCTGAGTTTCTGGCTATTTGATATGCCTGATTTGGTCCTGAGATTTGCTAACAGAATTTCCACCTGCTGGGTAATTAAGGGGCCCTTGATTCTATGTGTCCTCAGAAGATCAAAACTTTCAGATTTCATAGCCCATTTATAATGGCAGTAATTTTTTTCTCTATGATACATGCAAAAACATAGGTATCAAATATATGACATACTGAGTTCCCCATTACTTTTGGACATGAACTTGACTTTACGGACTGTGAGAGGGCTCATGGAAGAACGAGCCCTTGCAATCCACTTGGCTCAAAAGGGGTTGAGATAAGAAATATGTCTGTGCAGGGCCGATTCTGCTAACTGAAACCTTGAAAGAATTTCCTCCAGACAGAGGGAGGAATGAAACCGTAGCTTCTCAGCACTTTGTTTTCTTGAGACAAATCAGAAATAAAAATAAAACCTCTGTACAGGAGGAAGCAAGGAATATGCTGGACTAGACTTCATTCTGAAGCACCGTGGGTTCCCTGCACAGCGCTGAAGGAAGTGGAACCTGGAGTCTTCAAACCGACTCTTTCTGCCCTATGTGAGCACGTCTATCCAGCTGAAGCTGTCTGCAGATAAACTCAGCGAAGGCTCCAAAGTCACAGAAGCACACGAACTCTGAACTTGAGCTTGAGGTAGCCTTAGAGCATTTTAGTTCTTTTTTTTCAGTGACTAGAAGGAGACTAATTCAACCAGGATGAATCACTAATGATAAGGGAAGCTTAGCATTATTACTGTTGCTGGAAAAAAAAAGTAAACTTGACGTCAAACATATTAATTTCGAGGGGCGCCTGGGTGGCACAGCGGTTAAGCGTCTGCCTTCGGCTCAGGGCGTGATCCTGGCGTTATGGGATCGAGCCCCACATCAGGCTCCTCTGCTATGAGCCTGCTTCTTCCTCTCCCACTCCCCCTGCTTGTGTTCCCTCTCTCGCTGGCTGTCTCTATCTCTGTCGAATAAATAAATAAAATCTTTTAAAAAAATATTAATTTTGAGGATCCAACTCATCTTAAGTCTCTGAAATTTTGCAAAAAATCAAATCCTTTCTGCTCTTTTTGATTCGTCTATTTAATCTATGTTCCTCTTTGGTTTTATTAAATGTCAAATTTCCCTAAGAATATGTAGAACCGACCGGGCACATATTAGGAGACCCACGTAAAGAAATCAGTAAGAAAACAATATTCATACTAGCCTGAGCCTTTCCACGTACACTTTTTGTGATGGCAATGCTTGTGTATGTATGAGGGAATTTTGGTAGTAGTATAGAATGCATGAGAAAGCTATTGAGGATGTATCTGGGGAAAGGAAAGAAAAAGATAAGCAAAGTATAAAAAGGACATAGATCGGGGCGCCTGGGTGACACAGCGGTTGGGCGTCTACCTTCGGCTCAGGGCATGATCCCGGCGTTATGGGATCGAGCCCCACATCAGGCTTTTCTGCAGTGAGCCTGCTTTTTCCTCTCCCACTCCCCCTGCTTGTGTTCCCTCTCTCGCTGGCTGTCTCTATCTCTGTTGAATAAATAAATAAAATCTTAAAAAAAAAAAAAAAGGACATAGATCAACTTGAACCATACGTTTTCGGTAATGACAAAAAAAACTTTGAAAATACCAGTAATGCCACTTAGATGCGCTTTGGTGTCAGGACCCAGAATTTCCTTCCTCTGGAGTTAATTAGTTATAGACATTGGTTCCCATTATTTGAAACCATCATTAATCATCCTATTTCATAAAATAATTTTGACCAAAGTGAAATTTAATTTTGGGAAAAAAATGTTAAAGATGAAAATTAAATTACTCATGTTATTTTTACCTCCCTTATAAAAATCCAACTGAATTAAATTCATGAATCCATTATCCAAATAGTTCCCATCTTCTTGTTGCAATCATGAGCATTTGGACAATGTCATTGCCATGACCAGGGTTTTAACCCTTCTGTTTTTAGCAAACAATGGCATCCCAGAGTTCTGGCTAGAGGCCTGGAATTTTGGATGATTGCATGGGGGCAGAGCTGTTTTCTTGCTGCTCCCAAGAACTGGACACAAGGAAAATAACTCGAAAGAGAGGCCAATTCGGAAAGGCTTTGCTCCTAACGTGTCACCCTACAATAATTAAAAGATGAAATAGAACATTTTTCATGGAGCATTTTATGAAAACAAACCCAAGGAGGAAAAACGTAAAGATGTCAAAAGAGAAATATATTTTATCTAAAAGGTTCCCAGGAAAAAAACAACATAAAAAAACCTGTAATAGCTTTTTCTGCAGTAGAAGAAACCCAGCAAGTGAAACTATGATTACTAAGCTTGAGAACAAATGAAATACATCAACATTCCTAGTACAGCAACTTCTAATAGAAGAAACTAAGACAGAAGAAAACATTTTATTTTATTTATTTTTTAAAGATTATTTATTTACTTGAGAGACAGAGAGAGAATGAGAGAGAGAGCATGAGAGGGGGGATGGTCAGAGGGAGAAGCAGACTCCCTGCTGAGTGGGGAGCCCAATGTGGGACTTGATCCTGGGACGCCAGGATCACGACCTGAGCCGAAGGCAGCTGCTTAACCAACTGAGCCACCCAGGCGCCCGAGAAGAAAAACATTTTAAACTCGAAAGTGGAAGATACTATAATGTATCTAACAAGCAGGCAGAGCAGGGATTATCCAAACAGAAGGCAGACGCCCATTAGCGGGTCACAAAAATCAATGTACTGTGTTGCACCCAGAATTAAAAAGAGAAAAACAAACAGTACAGGAAATAGTAGGATACATCACACATAAGACATGATTCAACTTTTGTGTACATGCACGTGTACATGCATTTGAGATAAAAAATATACTTCATGCTTTGAGTTTTGGTCAAAACATCTAAGGGTCACTGGCCCAGACTACTTTCCAAGTTTCTTATCTAAGAAAGGAGGAGGCAGACCTGCTGCTTTTACAGTCATATCTAGTCCTACTGGATTCCTGCAAGATCAATGTCATGATTACTCAGGCCTGGCTCCATTCTGCACAGGGTTGGTGCAAACAGCACAGGGAGCTCACAAGGAACAATGATCCCAAGCTCAGGGTTATCTCGCATTATCTTTATATTCAAGGTCACAGATGTTCCTGTCACAGACTCTGAGGCTCTATGGCTGGGCGTGGAGGCAGGAATGGTCTGCATGGTCCTGCTTTCCACGTTTCCTTCGGTAGGTGTGACACGGACAGGAGTGTAAGAGAAGACCCCGCCCCACCCTGCCCCGTGCCCGTCCAACAGGACTGGACCTTGAAAGGATCCGATTTTAAGACAAAAAATGAGAACACACTGAAAAGACCAGTAATTCATATTTACATGTGTAAAGAGCTCCAAGTCAAGAAAATAACCTTGAAAAGGAGGCATGCGCATATTTTCTTTGGCTTATTTTCAATATAGCCTTTTTCTGTTTAAAAAATGGATATATTATTAGTGATACATTATTGGCAAATTTGATGTGAAGAAAAAAAACGAATCAGGCACATTTAACTGTTTTCACTAGCATCAATGTTCCTGGCTATCCCTCTACTGTTGACAGAGGAAAGATACCCTTGAGATGTCTAGTAACATTTTCTAGGGAAAAGGTAACAAATAATTAGGAATAATTCTAATGTTCCCACCTCCTGACCTCTATGCTATCCCTAAGCCCCAAAGGAGCTGAAACTACAGTTTGCCTTACTTCTCATTTTGTATAAACAAAGAGCGAACCCTCAATTTGCCACCTCTTTCTCCTCTGCTTCTCTTTGGTATGTCCCCACCCCGACCTTTTATCTAAAAGTGGGTCTGACTTGGGTAAAGCTGCAGATTAAAATAGGATTATTTGTATTATACAGGAAATGCTAAGTGTATAGAAATATTATTACTATACTGGCAAGAGGTAAGCATTAACACAAGGCTTTATTATGCCCACGTAGCTTGTAAATTTCTGAGATGGGTCTGCAGAGTAGCAAGTGGTGGCCCTCACAAGGACAGGGGTCACTACTTACATGCCTTTATCTCCAGCATAATGGGTATCATGCTCTATAGATACTTTTGTATCCTGATCTTTTCAGTGAACCTAGTATGGAGCATTTCCCCAAGATACTAACATCTGCTGGGTAATATTTTATTATATGGTATTCCATTATAATGGAAGGAGTCATGATTTATAAAACTGGGCTTAACTTTTGGCCATGGTCTAAACTCTTCTTCAAAAATGATCTGTGATGTACTTAAGAATGAAAGTGAGCCAGTCTGTTTGGTTGACTTAGAAGATAATCCTAAGCATGGTTGTGTAGAGAAGCCAAAGTCTGCTCTCCTCCACTTTGTCTGGCTACCCAGCAGGTACTGTCAAAAAGTTAGCGGAGATGGTGACATGGGTGATGTGGCATTAACTCAATTATGTGTTTGGAAAACCTCTGGAACTATGTCATGCTGACAGTGAGTGGGTTATCAACTCACCTTTTTATTCGAAGGAAACCACGGAGAATCAGAAAATGTCTTAGGAGAATCAGAAAATGTCTTAGCTTCTCGTGTAGCTAAGTATGGCTTAGCTGTACTTAAGTGTGACTAAGGAGATTAATTAACAGAAGTGTTGGGTGTAACTTCCAGGAAGGCTCCTAAAAAGGGGGTGTGCCTTTCTTCCATCTTCCTGTTGGCTGGGATACAGATGTGATGGCCGGGGCTCGTGCAACCACCTTGGACTACTAGGCAGCATAAAGCCCCTGACGATTGAGGAGCTGCCATTCCAGCCTAGACTGGATTTCTTTTATGTGAGAGAGAAATAAACTTATATTTGCTTCAGGTCCCTTTCTTTTACTGTTGCTGTTATTTGTGGGTAAACCTAATCTTAACTGATGCGTTCGTGAAAACAAAGCCTGTTCGGAAACATTAAAGCATTTTTCATTTCTATCATTTCAGTTTGCACATTATTTCGACATTACACAGTGTTTTCTTTCTGTGCACAATAGTAACTCTGGGACTGAAGTCAAGGTGACATTTCTAATTTAGAAAAGATGTGAGATTTGCTTAAAGTTTTGCTGATGAAAGAGCTGAAATTTTAGAGGCTGAGATGTGCCCACAAATGCCCCAAAGCTATGCGATGCAAAGTAAGTGTTCGAAGAGGGTCTGATCACAAGGTCCAGAATGAAGGCAGGAAAGCGGGCACAAGTACGTATGCCAGGATGCCGAAGCACAGGATATATGCGTGAACTCCGAAGGGTTTCCTACTCATCTGACTCCAAGTACGGTTCTTGCTCTCAATGCTACCTCCTTTGTGTGTGTTATGTGCTAAACAAAGAAATGCTTTTTGGAGGCAAAAAACTGTTTTTGTAGTTGTTTTGAATATTTTTAGAAGTTACATCATTAAATTATTGCCTAACTCTAAAAAGTAATAACAATCCACACTCAACCAAAGCATTCATGCAATTTTATAAAACAAACAAAAAGGGACTAAACAAGACGGGGGGAAATCAAGAGAAGGTACTCAGATTGTTGGTGTTTGACACTCAGAATGTTCGTGTGCCTCAACACTTGAATATATGGACATTTAAAAAAAAGATTTTATTTATTCATTTGAGAGAGAGAGAGCACGAGCAGGGTGGAGGGGCAGAGGGAGAGGGAGAAGCAGATTCCCGCTGAGCAGGGAGCCTGGCGCACGCTCAATCCCAGAACCCAGGGATCATGACCTGAGCTGAAGGCAGACGCTTAACCGACTGAGACACCCAGACACACCGAAAATATGGAAAATTTTCTAAGAACCTTATTCATTGGAACAGGACTGTATATCTCAGTGTGGAATAAGGAGCACTTCATGGACGAATAAGCCATCCTTGCTGCCCCTGGAAAGCAGAGCACGCAGCCTCGGTTTCTCCCTGTTCAGTGTGCAGAAGGGAGCTTCTCCACCTGGCTGGCCCGGCCTGACGACGTCAGGTATCGGCATCCATCCATCACTTCTGCTAGAAAGTTAACGTAAAGCCCTGACCCTCTAACAGTGGGCTTAGGTGGACTAAGGCTGGATGACCATCAACATCCAGATTTAGCTCAAAAAAAAGCTAAATACTTGACCACATTCTAATGAGGACTGACAATCAGAGGCTCTGGTCTCGGCCTCTGTCCTAAATTACAGACTCACATTTCCTCCCCGCCCCTCCCCCTCAATGCATAACTAACAAACATTAAAGTTTTGCCACAAATGCCTATTTTCCTTTTACAAAGAAGGTAAACAGCATAGAGAGAGAGCTGAGGTCCCCTGTGCCTGGGTCCCCAGTTGAGCTCCCCGCCCCGAGTGGGAAACTCTTACCAACCTGGTGCTTACCCAGGTCGTGCATTCCTACTTATACATACACACAGAGGCATAAACACATATAGTGCTATTTTTGTGTCTTAAGAACGTGTTAGACTGTACTTAAAATCCTACACCCTGCTTTTTCACTCGACGTTGTATTTCTGAGACCTTGTGTTGTGGGAATGCACAGATAGTCTTGTGGGTCTTACAGCACCCACATTTTTACCTGCTGACAGTCCTTTCTTAGGGAGGGAGCGCCCTCGGATAGGGCTCCTGCCCTACCCCCCCTCACTATTGTACTTCAGGAAGGTGGAATGACTTATGTGAGGGAGGCAGGGGTGGAAAGAAATACCAACTTCATGGGAAATACCAGCAACAGTAACTCTACAATATCATTCTGGAAACGCTCATAGATTAGAAACTGTACTAATGCTTCTCCATGATTTGTAAGGATGCTGAAAATCTACGTCCAGTCTGTCTTCTCTGTGATATCTCTGGGCTACTGAACTACTGGTGATTCCGTGAACACATCACCTTCTGCCCTCTCTGTCCTGCTTTATTGGTTTACATCTTAACCGTTCTTCATGGCTTGTCTCAAAAGCCATCTTCTCAAGCTTCTTAGTGGAAAGACTGTTTAAAAATTGTCAATTTATCTCCAGTATTAATTGCAAGCACAGCATTTCAGATTAGCATTTATTCCCCTCCAAAATGACCTCATTTGACCATGAGATTTATCGCCCCACACGTCTTCTACTCCAGGTACACCATCTCCAGAATCTATCAACATAGTCCCATCTACGATCATTGGCTTGTTCTGTGAGAATGCCTTTCTCCCTAACTCTGCATGTCAAATTACTTTGGATTTTTCAAGCCAACTTTTCCTGTTTTAAAAATTATGTAACTAACACACCCTAATTATAAAAGTTTCAAGAATACCAGAAAAACAAAGTATAAAGTAAAAATCACCATGACCCCATTTCCTACAGAGAAATAAAAGCGATCATCTATATCTTTATTTATTTTAAAGATTTCACTCATTTATTTTTGAGAGAGAGAGAGAGAGCGCACCAGCAGGGGGGAGAGGCAGAAGGAGAGGGAGAAGCAGAATCCTGATGAGCAGGGAGCCCGCATTGGGGTTGGATCCTAGGACCCTGGGATCATGACCCAAGCTGAAGGCAGATGCTTAACCAATTGAGCCACCCAGGCGCCACTACATCTTTTTAAAAAGATGCCCCCGACATGGGGCTCAAACTCATGACCCCAAGATCAAGAGTCACACACTCCACTGACTGAATCAGCCAGGCGCACTTGCTATACATTTTCTATACCTTTTCATTGCATATACAGTACAGATACTCATTGCAAAATTTTTAAAAATGAGATATAAAATAGTTATGTAACTTTGTTTCTTTTACTGTATATATCATGAACATCTTTTCATGTTTCATATAAATCTATTCTTAATAACCTTGGTGTTACACCAATAATATTAAACTTTTTTTGTTTTTATCTTGAAGTTTTTTTTTTTTTTAAGATTTGCTTTATTTACTTGACAGAGAGTGAGAGAATGGCAGGTAGAGGGAGAGGGGGAAGCAGACTCCCCACTGAGCAGGGAGCCCAATGTGGGGCTCAATCCCAGGACCCTGGGATCATGACCTGAGCTGAAGACAGATGCTTAACCTACTGAGCCACCCAGGCGCCCCTATCTTGAAGTTTTAAGTTTTTAATTTTCATATTAAAATTTTTATCTATTTTTATTCTGAATATATTGTGATACAGGACTCTGAAACTTGTGGGTTTTTAAAAAGATTTATTTATTTGAGAGAGAGGGAGCCTGACTCTGGGCTTGATGCCACAACCCTGAGCATCATGAGCTGAGCTGAAACCAAGAGCTGGACACTTAACCGACAGAGCCACATAGGCACCCCTGAGGTTTGTGTTCTAAAATTAATAGCCAAATGTCCAAGCATCATTTAATCGTTAATCCATCCATTAGCCACCAATTTGAATGTCATCTTTATGGAATCACTAATTTCTACATATAATGGAGTAAGTCTATTTAGGGAGACTCTATTTGGTATCATTTCTTTGTCTCCCTCTATCATTGTGACAGCATTACCCCGTTTTGATATCAAGAGTTAGGTAGGTCAACCATCATTCATTACTCTTTTTTAATTTTTTGTCTATGCTCATGAATTTATTTTGGTAGAATTTAGACACATGTTGTTATTAATTTAACCATGAAGTTCATCTTCCTGCATAGCTTTTATGGTAACTATGTCATATAGTGTAGCACGGCGTTGAATAGTACAGGTTAGTACGGCATGGTATACCATAGTAATTTTATATATTAGTTTGACAGAGGAATGATGATTGTTCGGGATGGATTACTCCCATCCAAGAACATGGGACATGTCGCCTCACTACGACTCAGGTCCTGCTCTGTGTCTTTCAATAAAATTTCATAGATTTTTTTTCCCTCCATGTTCACTTCTTGTTACATTTACTTCTAAGTATTTAATGATTTGGGGGATGCATATAAAAGGGGTATTTTCCCACATTATACTATCTTTTTATTGATGACCTAAAGGGAAATTATTGGCTTTTACTTATTTACATTGCATCCAACTCATCAGCCAAAACTTTTATTATTTAAAATAAATTTCTTCAATTTTCTAGTGATAGAATCATACTGTATGTAAATAAAAGAACATTAGTCTCCTCTATTTCAATTTTTAAAAATTTTGTTAATGTTCTTGCTTTGTTGCACTGGCTAGGACTCCCACAATAATGAAGAGTAACAGCAGTGATCCACATGCTTGTCATGTTTCTGAATACGCCAGGTACGCCTTTAGCACGTCACCGTTTAGCATGAGGCTGATCATGAACTTCTGTTTTACAATTCTATTTAAACTGTTCCACTGCATTGTCTTTATTATTCCACTGAGATGCTGCTTTCATCCCTAAAGTTACTTCTTTACTCTGCTTTTCTCCCTCCCTCCCTCTTTCTTCCCTCCAACTTGGAGCTTTAACTCAGGACCTGAGATGGAGCTGAGATCAAGAGTCAGACACCCAACTGACTGAGCCACTCAGGTATCCCTTTTCTGCTTTATTTTGAACATGATACTCAAACACTTTGTAACCAACCATGATTCTTTTAAATCTTGGGTAGTTTTTTATTTTTTATTATTTCTTTTTTAAAAGATTTTATTTATTTATGTGACAGAGAGACAGCCAGCGAGAGAGGGAACACAGCAGGGGGAGTGGGAGAGAAAGAAGCAGGCTCCTAGCGGAGGAGCCCGATGTGGGACTCGATCCCGGAACGCCGAGATCACGCCCTGAGCCGAAGGCAGACGCTTAACAACTGCGCTACCCAGGCGCCCCCTTGGGTAGTTTTTTAAAATCGGTATTACTTGTATCAAAGTATTAATAGATAGGGACACCTGGGCGGTTCAGTCGGTTAAGCGTCTGCCTTCGGCTCGGGTCATGATCCTGGGGTCCTGGGATCGAGTCCTGTGTTGGGTTCCCTGCTCAGCAGATAGCCTGCTTCTCCCTCTCCCCTCCCCACTTTTGCTCTCTCTCTCTCCCTCTCTCTAGTTCTATCAAATAAATAAAATCTTTAAAAAAAAAACATAAAAGAACCCCCAAAGTATTAATAGATAAAACAACATTTATGGTTGAACCTGGTAGGAGAGGAGGGTTTTTAGAAAACACTAATAATTAATTTTTCTTTCTCTGCCCCCCAGAAGATGTAAAGAGGTCCACAAAAGGCTCCACTGTTCCTTAACAGTTACCAGTTTCCTAATATTCCTTGCCAGAAATTCTATTGCTTTCTTCGAGTAAGAACAGTATAATATTGTAATTATACCAAACACTGCTAAGAGTTTAAAACAACCTCATGGAATTACAATTTTCTAAACTACAATTTACCTATTAGGTAAGGGTAATTTGACTCTCTTTAGGCTGAAAGTTCTCAGCTAAGATAGGATAAAATAACAGTCACACAATGGAAATTTAGAAGTCATTCACTGCACACTGGATCTTAATAACCTCCTTAAAAAGCCTATGCATTTTGTGAATTTCAAACCTCAAGTTTAATCTCTGGATCACATTTTAAAATCATTTTATGTTGACTTTCACAGTTCTAATCTCTGTAAAACATGTCTTGACAAGGATCTATTTTACCTCCACATTTTACGATGGTAAGCACAATTACATTAGGAAGAGTATTTAGAATATGCATAAATCTTAACTACGGATGGGCTAGATATCTCATTGAAAATAAACTGACATTCCGTAAATGTAAGTGGTTGAGGTTAGGGTAGACATTCCTAAAGTTCAAAACTTTTTTTCAAAACATTCCCCAATTTTTTTTACTCTTTTTATTTAATTGCTCTTCAATTTATTTAAATGCTGCTTCAACAAACTACCTGGCAAATATGCCCATATTCACCATTAAAAGCATAGTGGATATTCACACACATTTACCAGCAGGTAAGTCATTCAGTCAACTCATTATAATAATTTTCTATTCAAAAAACACCTAGTACTCACTAGGAGATCTGCACAAGCCCTCTGATGTCGTCAGTGACCTTTGAGGAAGCAGTAAGACACAGTGGGAAGAACAAAGGCTCTGGGGCCAAAAACCGAGGTTCAAATCCCTGATCCCCATTACACTACCTGTCTGCCTTCAGACAAACTACGAATTCACACTGATGTTCCTGTTTCCGCACCTGTAACATGGAGGTTGTCCTGGTAACTATCTCCTAGGGTGATTATAAAACACATAAACATATATAACACGTAAAAGCCCCCAGGAGGGCGCCCAGCACACAGCAGGTCCTCAAGAAAGGTAAACTCTTGTCCCTAGGAGTAAACACTTATCCATGCCAGGAACTGTCCCATGTACTTTAGATGCATGGTTTTCCCTGGCTTCACAGATGAAAGAACAGAGGAGTGGAAAGGTTGTCAGTACCCAACAGAGGGGTACTACCGGGCGGGGGGGGGGTGTCTGTCTGGTGGTCTGTAAGTGGGAGGAGCTGTGGATGGGGCCAGGATGCTGGGCATCTTGCAACATGCATAGTAGTTCCAACAAAGATTTGTCCCCTGCCCACAGGATCGTCCCTCCAGACACTCTTGTAGTTGAAAAACCTGCTTATAATTACAGGAGACTAGAACCTTCCCCCTAGTTTCTTTCACATAGAAATGTAGTATTTTTTCAAACTATCAATATATACCCATTTTTCTAGGAATGCAAACAACACTGAACACTGAAGAAAGGCTAGCCTTAACTTTGCCACGAGCTGTGTACTTTTTCAGAAGATCATGTCACCAATGACAATAACCACTTGTGACATCTGAGTGGCCAACAACACCTAATCCTTCTGCATTCATGCCTGCCCCGTGCACTCGGTCTTACACGTGCGTGCAAACACGTGACCACTCAGAACAGTTTCTAATGTAGTTGAAGTGTTGATGACAAAGTTACGGACTGTTCCTTGCCTGCCTCTGTAAGTTCTTGGATTGGGAAGACATTTGATGACTCTTTACAGAGAAGCCAGGGATACAGCTGAACAGACGGGGCGCTCCCACAAAGGGATGGCACGGGAAGGAGCGGCTGGGAGGAGAGCCCGGAGAGGCTGTTTAGAAAAGAGCTTTAATGAAGAGGAGAGAAGCCCCGCCTGATAAGGCTAAGAGCTGAGCAGGATGAAGCTCAGAACCAACCGTCAGAGCATCGGAGAGAACAGACTAACTAATAAGAGAGTACATGGTGGGGAACGGTGAGGGTGGGCACAGCGGAAAGAGGAGAAACATTTGGAGAATGGCTTTTTTTCAGAAGCGTGTTGGGCCTATAGACTTTACAAGGTCTACATAAATAGATAAAAGTGAGTAACTCATCTCAATAGGATTACAACCATCCTTTACATGGAAGCCCCCATAGAAGAAGGAAAGTATTAGAACAAAATGTGAAATATCTATCTGTATGGACTATACTGGATATGACTTGAATTCTCCTCTTATGAAAAGCTTCTGACTTTTCTATAATGATTAGAGTATTACTTCAACAAACAAAAGGTATTTGTTTTATATTACATATATATGGGATGTTCCCAGGATATTTATATTTCCCCTAGGTGAAATTCTTACCCATATGCACCGGGAAATTAAAGCAAGAGTATTGGACCTATCGACTCTGCAAGATGGCTAAAAGTAGCATATACAACATGACTTTGCTACTCTATTTTTTCAAATCGCAAAATGATTTGCATCCTGCCTCTCTCCCCTTGGCAGTGATGGTCCTTCCCAAATAAGAAGCCGAATCCTTCATGTTTTGATTAGCATCCCTTTTGGCACCGGAGTATATTTGAGATGTTAAATATGCCAGTTGAATTTCAGACCATATGTTTTTAATTTTAATGTTTAATGCCACTGCAAAGACTCTCTGCACAGTTTCTCAACAATTTTCGAGTTTAAGTTTCTTGAACTCTTTTGCATTCCAGAGTAGTGCAAGGCTTAGGCAAGACAGAGAGATGTGCTGGAATGATAGTGTGCACCTGTGATCTGCTGGGCTCCAGGGCATCTGGCTTTCTCGCTGGTAACCACAAAGCATTTCAAACAAGGCCTTCGAGAAGGATTTCCCTAGCCCGAAAGGAGGGTATTTGAAGCAAAGCAATTCCCTTAGATCTCTTAGATCCTGTGTGGATGGTCCTGGATGCCTTTGTGTGAGAAGGGATACAAGCAATAGTGTTTCCCATTGGCACAACTCAAATCCCTCTGAGTGTCTTATGAGTTTCATCAAGTGTACTCATACAGCTATTCTTCACTTGAAAAATGAATTAGTATTTGTGTAGAGTTATCTAAAAAGTAAAGATCCTTGGCATCTTAAGGTGGTAATAGTAGCTGATGTCCACTGTTCCGTGTGGGGTGAGCCCGTACTTTTCCCAGCATGACTGCATGTCATTCACAGAACAAGCCTTGTGATAGGTATGGGAGAAACTGTGATTTGGAGAGGTTAAGTGACCTACCCAAGGACATGTCCAGGACACGGCAGAGGACAATTCAAAGCTAGGCAGCTGGATTAATGTTTTAGTTTTCTTTGGATATTTATCGGAAAGATATATGCACCCTAGGTTTACTGCAGCACTATTTACAATAGCAAAGATAATGGAAGCAACTCAAGTGTCCATCGACAGATGAACGGGTAAAGAAAAGGTGGTATATATACAAGGCAGTATCACTCAGCCATAAAAAAGAATGAAATCGTGCATCTGCAACAACATGGATGGACCTAGAGGGTATCATGCTAAGTGAAATAAGTCAGACATCGACAAATACCATATGATTTCACTCATAAGTGGAATTTAAGAAATAAAACAAACAAAGGGAAAAAAACACAAAGAAACAGACTCTTAACTATAGAGAATAAACCAGCGGTTACCAGAGGGAAGGTGGGTTGGGGGGTGGGTGAGATAGTTGATAAGGGATTAAGAAGGGCACTTATCGTGATGAGCACGGAGCAAAGTACAGAATTGTTGAATCACTATGTTGTACGCCTGAAACTAACAGAACACTGTATGTTGACTACACTTGAATAAAAACAAACAAACAAATAAACAAGCAAACCCAGGCAGCTGGAGCCGGCAATCTAATACATTTGGTTGCTCTGTGGAAAATCATCTCCATTATCTTGATTTTCAGTGTATATAGTAGAAAATGATCTTAAAACTGTTATCGGCCAAAACAGGAACGAAAAAATATTAGGGTAACTTAATATTACTCTAACTTAATTCCACCAAAACTTTGAAAGGTCAGGTTGTAAAATCTGGTGACCGTTAATTAACAAATCCTGTTTCTAAGTTTTAAAATAAATTTTTTATGAAAGAGTTGATACATACAAAATACAAGTAAGTTGGCAGCAATAACTAAAAAGTCTGATCATCAATACATAAAACTCAGGATGGTAGGCACTTTGTGGAGAGGCAGAGAAATGGGATCACAGTTGGGGGGGAGGCATGACTTCTCATAATTTACTACCCAAATGCACCATGGAGACAGACAAACAGAAACTAGGCTTCTAATGGAAAACCCTTCAATTACTTTACTATAACAAAGGGGATAAATGTTTTGTATTCTTCTTCTGCAAAACAATTCTAGAAAATAGGTATCATCATGTACTCCTTTTTCTCTGAGCTAGATCGTAAAGACCTGACGTTTTTGTCATCTTCCATAGTGAAGGTTCTTTCTTCCTTATCTCAAAACCACTTCTAGACTGATTTTATATTTAGAGACCATATGAGCAATACAAATAAAAATTGAATAGATAAAATGAAAGTATGGCAAAAGTTAAGATAGTTTTCTTCAAAGTATCTTGTCAAACAGAAAAGTAAATAGGCCATAAAATTAAGCATTTTCTTTTCAAGGGTCCACGGGACCTTTGATGCAAATGTTCAGAGCTGGAAAACACGGGATCAGAATAGGCACTTCTCCGAAAACCAGGCACCACTGCGAAAGCAAGTCCAGCAGCTACAGGTGAATAGTCAGGGGGGATGATGCATGGATCTCCTTCTTGCAGAAAGCCCTGGTCTCTGTGGCTGAGAAGCAGCTCTGGGGAAACCATCTGTTTGGCTGCTCTTCCCTGGGGAGGCAGGATGGTGGGGGGAGACCCTTACTCTGCCAGAGTAGGTAGACTGAGAAGCAGCTCCGGGTGCAGACCCCACGGCCTTGAATAGGACACGGGATGAGGGCAGCTGAGATCCTGACTAATTTAAATCTACTCAATTTGCTTGGCCTTTTTTTTTTTTTTTTTTAAGGTCTGGGGCTCACAGCCACCTCCCAAAGAATTACGGTGGAGGGAAAAATTTCACATATGGTATGACTTGGGGAAAAGGGCCACCCTAAACAAACATAAATTTTGAGATAATTAAAGGCCTACATGTAAGAGGCAGTATTTTAAAAGCCAATATAGATTATGAATCCGAAAGCAGAAATCTCGAAGAGAAAGGATGGAAAAAGAAAAGGTACAATGAACACATTTAAAAGACAAGGCACGCATGGGAGAAGATACTCATAATACATAATGGCCAAGTGCTCATATTCAGAACATAACTCCTGACATCTCACTCCTGGGAACAGACCCTCGAGGACTTTTGCACGGAGACTTGTGCACGTATTCTCAGAGACACAGACCAGAATGCTCCTGGTAGCATTATTTGAAACAGAACACCAAAAAGGAATCTTAGTGGCCCTGAAGGAAGAGCGTACAGATGCACGTGCTGATGTCCACGCCAAGGGAGACTTCACTACGGGTTGGATGAGGCTTCTCTGATCACAGCTACTTGGATAAATGCGGAAATGTCAGGTTGAACAAAAATAGCCTGCCTTCTTTTGGGTGGCCTGCAACTTTTTCTTTTAATGTTTGGAAAAAAAAAAAGAGGACTAATACTTCATTGCATGTGAAAATTAGATGAAATTCAAATGTCAGAGTCCACGAATAAAACAATCTATTGCAACACGTTTCCTTCCTGCATTTTAGGGTTTCCCTGTGGCTGCTTCTGCAGTTGAATATTTGCACAGAGATGCTATGACTCACAAAGCCTAACATATTCGTCTTGCCCTTTACAGAAAGTTTGCTGATCCCTCTTGCAGCGCAATGCAGATAGAAAGATTCATTAATGCACAAAATTTTAGAACATATAAAATGCTACAGAAACAGGCTGTATATCTGTGGTTCCCAAATTGATGTGCTGAGCTGTCCTGAGCCACTGCACTGAACTCGGAGGAGCCATGCGGTGTTTTCAAGTTTGTAGGGAGCTCGGTAACACTTGACGTCTGTTGAGCCCTGCCAGTCCTACCTTGAGATAGTTCATGGTTTCAACTTTATTGCCCTGCCCGCCTTTCAATGACATCATATATTTGTGAAGCCAAATTTTTGGCGGTTGCTGAAGAAAGAGCAAGAATGGTGTGAAAGCCAAAGGGGAACAGGAAATGACTTTGAAGCATTGACCAATTCCAAGGACCAAGAAGTTGTTCAGTGCCCAACAAGGACACACATCTCAGTAATAACTTATGGTGGCTATTTAAAAATGAAATAGTATCTTTCCTTTCAATTAATATGTATTCTTTTTTTTCAGACAGCTACTAAGGTATCAAGACATAAATATCCATGAAGTTGTTTGGACCTAACTACTTTTTTTTTTTTAATGATTTTTTATTATATTATGTTAGTCACCATACAGTACATCCCCGGATGGACCTAACTACTTAATAAATGGACATGTTAGGTATTTCTGTTGGCCTCCTCTGCCTTAGGAAACAATTGCTGAGACACTACATGAACAGAGAAGGTCCAAGAATCTCTGTTGCAGATCTTTTGCAAAAACATACTTACAGAATAAAAGTATAAACCATGCCTGGAACTGATAATCCCTAACCTGGGATAGTGGCTTCCTCTAGAGAAGGAGAAAAGGGAATGAGGTCAGCGAGGGATTCACAGGGACCTCAACTCTTGTGTCGAATGTTTTATTAAAAAAAAAAAAAACCCTAAAGTACACATAGCGATATATTATGATTTTGACACAACTGAGTGATGGGGAAATAGGCATTTATTATATTAATCTGCACACTTTCCTGGATACTGTATACTCAGTATATTTCAGGTTCTTTTACATTTATTTTTTTTTAAGGGCAGAAGACTAGCTGATGAAAGAACTAAGGGTGAGTGACTTTACACAGAAGCATGGACAGAGAAAGGTGGGGTGGAATAAGGACCAGTCCCGAGAGTGAGGGAGAATGCGATTAGGCCTCAAGGTACATTAGAGACATCGGAACTCCCAGGACAGTGAAAACCACCTTCCCTTCCTGGGCTTCCTGAACATCAGGCTTAAAGAACACCACTGGTGGTGAGTAGTTTCCCCAAAGGTTAGCACGCGACGGACACCTCCTCACTTCTTGTCCTTGATTTAATTATGAATACAATCACTGGAAGAAAAAAAGTTGGGAGTACCCTAATAAAAATAGAGCCTAGGCTGAGATCTGTGTTTCTATATAATGTAAACAGAGTGAGGTCTGGGAGAATACCAGCTTAGAAAGCTTGGGAGACCTTTCGATGCCAGATTTTTTTAAAGGGTGGGTGAAATTATAGGTATGTTTAGTTTGGTCTGGTTCTCTTCTACCCAAATGAAAGGATATTTAAAATTTGATGGCAATAAATATGGAAACAGGCAACAAGCCGGTGACCGGGTGAAGCCGCCAGCAGGGTTTCCGGAAGCCTAAGGAGCAAGATTTAAATGGTTTGCAAAAGGGCAATGGACAAGTAAGGGGAGCAATAAATGTTGTGACTCAACAAGATAACCTTTAAATAGTACTGTATTAGGGAGAAACATCTTTTAAAGCAGTCTGGAGAAAAGAAGATCTTAGAAGAAGAAGGAAAAAAAAAAGCCTACACTAGAATTAAAATTTTTAAAAATAATAATAATTTAAAAAAAAAAGAAAGAAAACCCCAAAGTATCCCACCACCATTGGCATACATTATTACAGATCGGCACAATATAATCACACTGGTAGGATTTTAAGTTGTGGCTATCCGCTGCAGACAGGTCATCTGAAACTTGATGTTTTTTCATGGGAGTGGACGGGAACCAGCTAAAGAGCGATGAGAAAATCACTGTAGGCAGAGCGGCCAACTGACCACCTGCACAGGTTTCAGTGAGAGGGGCCCTGAGGCTGTGTCCTCTGTCACTTACTGGCTGGCTGACAGAGCACACGTGCTGTCATCTCTCTAGGCTTCAGTTGTGTCATGTGTAAAACGAGGATAACAATCCCCGCCCCCAGAACTGTTTCAGACTTCGGGCAGAATGCAGACAACCGCTGGTCTGGGGCACAGGTCTGCAGCTTGGGAACCGCCCAGAGAATGGCAGCATTTGTAATGAATATGTTAATGAGCCTTTGCGTCCCAATTATTCTCAGTGTGTCTTAGAATGACCATGGTTATTTATTCTGATCTCGAAACCCTAACTCTGAAACGTTCAGGGCGAAGCTCAGTGCATGATTTTAACCGCTGGACATTGCTCTAACGTTTTCTTCTGACACACAGTCTACTTCTGCTTAGGTACCCAGGCAGCCCGGGGAGAATCGGCAACGTCTTGACCAGCACTTTGGAAGAGGACGCTCAATGTCAAATGTAAGTGAAACATCAAAAACTACCAAAGCTTCATATAGGTCACTATAAAGGAAGTATGGCGAAATGTCACACAGCATCCTAGGCTATGAGAAGACCTGGGTCTTGATCTGTTTTGGATCAGGGACCCCTTTGAAAAATCTAATGAGTTGTGGAGCCCTTCTCTTGTTAAAAAAAAGGAAAAAAAAAACCACCCAACAACCACATATGTACGTATATAATTCTGTATTTAATTATGGGAGGGGTGGCGGGTAACCACCAGTTAAGAACTCCTAGCTTAAACGCGTACAAGTGTATGCTGAATTCCAGAGTGAAGGAAAGGTATTCATTTGAAATGGGAATCAAAACCAAATTAAGAAAACAGAAAGCAAATTTAAAAAACCAAGGATCATGTGTAAGTTTGAAATCCTTACAAATAGTTTAAAAATGAGATAACTTATTAGAGCCTAGAAACTCAATGTTGTTTTCCTTTTCTTTCTTCTTATTTTTTAAAAAATAACACATGATTAGGATTTGATGCCAAAGAAATGTTTGCTTTTACAGCAGTGAATGGAGGTTTACTGGACTCCCATGAGGACTGTTGGCTAAAGGAGGAATAGAAACAGCTATCACGGGGACCACAGCATTTCCCCCCCCAAATTGTCAGGGAATATTTTGGTCTAGTCTGACAAATTTGTGCAATTACAGTTGGTTGATCAACATGGGTATGAACTGGATGGGTCCACTTATATACAGAATTAAAAATATATATATATATATTTTAAAGATCTATTTATTTATTTGAGAGAGAGAGAGACATAGATAGCGACAGAGCACGAGTGAGGAGGAAAGGGAGAAGCAGGCTCCCCGCTGAGCAGGGAGCTCAGCATGGGGCTTGATCCCAGGACCCTGAGATCATGACCTGAACGAAAGGTAGACCCTTAACCGACAGAGCCACCCAGGCACCCCCAGATTTTCTTTTTGATAAATACAGTATAGTACTGTAATGTATTTTATGATTTTTTTTTAAAGATTTTTATTTATTTATTAGAGACAGCCAGCGAGAGAGGGAACACAAGCAGAGGGAGTGGGAGAGGAAGAAGCAGGCCCACAGCAGAAGAGCCCGATGTGGGGCTCGATCCCATAACGCCGGGACCACGCCCTGAGCCGAAGGCAGACGCCTTAACCGCTGTGCCACCCAGGCGCCCCATATGATTTTTTTAAAAGATTTTATTTATTTATCTGACAGAGAGAGACAGCAAGAGAGGGAACACAAGCAGGAGGAGTGTGAGAGGGAGAAGCAGGCTTCCCGCTGAGCAGGGAGCCCGAAGTGGGGCTCGATCCCAGAACCATGGGATCATGACCCGAGCCAAAGGCAGACGCTTAACTGCTAAAGCCACCCAGGCGCCCCCCTTTATGATTTTCTTAATACTATTTTCCTTAGGGGTGCCTGGATGGCTCAGTAGGTTCCGTGGCTGACTCTTTGATTTTGGCTCACGTCATGATCTCAGGGTCCTGGGGTCAAGCCCCACATGGGGCTCTGCACTCGGTGGGGAGTCTACTTGAGATTCTTTCTCTCCCTCTACTCCCCCCCCAATAAATAAATGCATCTTAAAAAAAATAAAAATACTGTTTTCTTTTATCTAGCTTGCTTTACCTTAAGGTATGTGTTAACTGACTGTTTATGTCATTGGTAGGGCTCTAATCAACTATAGGCTATTAGCAGTTAAGTTGTGGGGGAGTCAAAAGTTATATGGAGATTTTTAACTGCACAGGATGGGGGTTAGTGCCCCAACCACCAAATTGTTCAAGTGCCAACTGTAACTAAATAAGTTTCACTCTATTTTTAGCCTAAATGGAATATTGATTCCATTATCTGAGAATAATTATTGCAGAGTAGACAAAACAATTCCTTCCCGGTGTGTGTTGGGATAGAACAAAAAATTAAGACTAAATACACCTCACAAAACCCATAGTACAGGGAAAATTCTAAGAGATGCCCATCATCTCTTAAGGTTGTTCCTTAATCAATATGATACTTAATCTCATAAGTGCACTGCACTTACCACAGAGGTTTATGGGCTTACCTCTCACACCACATTATAAATTACTGGAGGCTAAGAAACATGTCCTGTATCTCCGATTCCCAGCTCCTACCATATATTACTTGACATAACAGCAGAAGCTCAATACAAGTGTACTGGAGTAAATTACTTCAAAGGACTCACATAAATCCTCAGTTACTTCTTTTCCAAAATATGACATAGAACTGAAGCTTGCTAGATCGTTTGCTCATTTTCAGTTTGACCCAGAAATTCTGTCAGATTGCTCTTTTTCTGTAAATTACCCTTTCAAACCTTTTGCCCATTCTTCTATTGGATCATAGTCTTAAAAAAAAAAAAATCAACCCATAATCCTTGGTGATTTATATATATTCCAAATGCTAGTCATTTCTATTACCTCTACAAAGGTTTCTCCTACTCTGTCACTTGTTTGTTGAATCCTGTTATCTTTTATCACACACAATTTGTTTTTTAACATAATTCAAATTATCAATCTTCTTTTGGATTTGGGCTTTTTATATCTCAAGAGGCACAGACTTCTATAAACAATGACTTTTCTAAGGATATAAATTCTCTCACAGGCTTCAGATAAAAACCTATGACTATTGCATTTAACTTCTGTGGGAGGACGTTAAAATGGGGCTTTTTTGGTTTCACTTTTGTCTGAAGCCCCCAGACGGTGTCAACCGCTCTCATGTTAAAGGATGAAGCTAAACCCAGCAGCATTTGCAAAGACATTATTTGAAAATAGATTCTGTATCCTTAGCCCAGCAGCTACCTTGCATTTTCAAAGGGTTGATAAAGTTAGAGGCCAAGCAAGGAGTTCTTCAAAGAAAGTTATCAGTGTGTAGAATCCCACTGCCCACGTCCCAGGGGAAAGGGTGCGGAGCTCGAGGAAGAGGCTTTAAATGCACAACTGGAAGTGGTGTCCCTGCCTTAGAGGGACACAGTGGTGGGTTGGGGGTGACTAGAAGTCTGCAGGCTGAAGAGAAACAGCCCCTGCAGCGGAACAGAGACTCAGGCGAGAGATGTAACTGCACTCCTGCCAGTGGTAAGGTCACAGGTTGAAGGTCTGTGGGGCCTGGAGATCAGGTACCGAATTAGCAGCAATGTATCCTACTGCCCAGAGGGTTTCTGTCAAGAGTGTGGGTCCTCTGCTAGAAGAGGCTGGATGGCTACCATCGAACGTCAAAGCTTCAACCCTGGACAGGCAGACTAAGTACAAAGTGATGGGGGACAGAGAAGAAACCCCAGTTCCCTCCCCATTTTCAGCCAAACGCAGGCCGAAGATGGGGGAGACTTAAATTTGAATGGAATTTGGAGTTATTTTTATGTAAGACTTTACCCACATTTTTTTTAAATGAGACTATTCTTATGACAGAAAGTGATTAGAGGAATTACAACATTTTTTTTTCAAGGAACCAGATATTAATTGAGAGGGAGGGATTTACCACAGATTTCATCCAAGGCAGCCCACAGATCAGGCTTGCCCAGAGAATGGGGTTAAGAGCATTGTTTCCTGATCGTGCCCTGCTCCCACTGTTCAATACCTTGGCTTTGCTTCCAACATGCCAGTGCAGCCATGGCATTAGGGTACCACCTTCATGAGAGTTTAACATTATAGGTCCTGAGTCATGTGTGGGCTACACATATCTATGCAAGTCACATAGTTATACACACTGAAGCATGATCTTTATATATTAAAACTAACATAGAATGAGGTCTTTGCATACCAGGTTCATAGCAGCATTATTCACAATAGCCGAAAGGTGAAAGCAAGCCACGTGTTCACAGACAGATGAGTGGGTAAACAAAATGTGGCATCCATAGACTGGAGTATTATTCAGCCTTGAAAAGCAAGGAAGTTTGAACAGATGACCCAACACGGGTAACTCTGAGGATATTATGCTACGTGAAATAAGCCAGTCATAAAAGAGCACATATACTGATATGAGGAACAGTCGAAAACTCAGACAGAAAGTAGAAAGGTGGCTGCCAGGGGCTGGGGGAATGGAGAGTGGGAAGTTGTTGTTTAATGGGTACAGAGTTTCAGTTTTGCAAGATGAAGAGTCCTGGAGATGGATGGTGGTGATGGTTGCACAGTAATGCAAAAGTACTGGACTACTGCACGGCACGCTTAAAAATGGTTAAAATGATAAATTTTGTTAGATGTATTCTACCACAGTTAAAAATAAAATCACTATCCAAAAAAGCCCCCCAAAACCCTAACTTAAAAAGGGGAAATGTAACCTTTATTAGTCACAGATCAATGATGGGGGGAGTAATAATGAGGAGTGGCGAAGAATCATCACCGAGTCTCACCATGCGTCAGGGGCTGTGCCAGGACCTAGCAAGCAGTCTCCTTCAAACCTCATTCAAACCTACGAAGCAAGCTCTGTTTAAAGCCCCTTCTACAGATAAGGAAATGGAGGCTAAGAAGGGTTAAGTTGCCTGACGAAACACAACTTGAAAGGAGTGGAGCCCGTTACTCTGACTTCAGAACTAGCACTCTCAACCATCTGGCTGTGGACAGATTTTGTCACTGAATTCTCCCCCACTTACAGCGTCTTAGACTAGAAGAGGTCATAGAAGGCATCAGCAAAATCACTGACTTTGGTTCGCCATGGTTACACAGCAATTTCTCATTTGATACTACTCCTTAAAATACTGCAGTTAAGAAAAGAGGAAACTGAACCCTAGAGAAGCTAAGTAACTTACCTCAGGTCACACTACCAGTTAGGCTTACGACCCCCCAGATTCTATCTCAGGGTCATGGCTGCCCATCCATACGCAATTCCTCATCTCTCCTGTTTCACATGAGACTGTCTACAAGGGACATCCCAGAGAGGCTACTAGGATGGTCCAAGGTCACACAGAAAGCTAGTATGTTTTGCATACATCATCAGCCTATACCTTTAAAGATGCTTTGCTGCAATAACATGTATTCTATAAATATATACATGGAAGAAGTAAGGATTGATACAGGAGCACAGAGCTCTGTCAGCACAAAATAGAGTGCTTTCTTCCAGAAGCTCTTTAATTTGTGGAGCTGATGCCTTAGAACCACCACTTCACATAAGCACCCAACTTTTCAGTGCCTGCCCTTCCCAGACTCCTGGTCCATTAGAGCTACGATTATGCTGTGATCAATTGAGCAAATCCATTTAGACGGCACGTCTAGCCACTCTCATAGTGGATTCGGTACCAAAGCGGCAAAGTACACAAGATCTACACAATACAGGCCTTGAGGAATGAACTACATAAATTCTCAGTGGATCCTGACTGCATGTCTATAGGGAATTCTTAAAAAACAGCCTCAATAACCCTGACGGAACTTTATAATGGCCGAGCATGAAAGTGCAGTGCTAAGTTCTTTAGCCTGGTAAAATCTTTTCTAGTAAAATAACTCACTTCTTTTTTTTTTTTTAATATTTTATTAATTTATTTGACAGAGATAGAGACAGCCAGCGAGAGAGGGAACACAAGCAGGGGGAGTGGGAGAGGAAGAAGCAGGCTCATAGCAGAGGAGCCATGTGGGGCTCGATCCCAGAACGCCGGGATCACGCCCTGAGCCGAAGGCAGACGCTTAACCGCTGTGCCACCCAGGGACCCCGTAAAATAACTCACTTCTGAGTTTGATACAAGGTTGGTGATTAGCGTGAAAGAAGCCACTGCTAGACTTGATTACAGGCATGAATGTGGCGAGTGGCAACTGCCCGTTGGCATTTGAGAATCCGCCAGTGTGGGCTCTCGGATGTCGAATGGTGGTGTTATTCCAAGAATCCTCGTTATTTGTTTGTCCTTTGTTGCCTCCACCTCACAGGTGGGATTGGAGCTAGCCCTGACTGAGCAAACTCAACGGCAGCTGCCCCCTCTTCCTGACTGGAATTTCCATCGAAAACTGAAGAGAAGCAGGCACTGCAAAGGACACCTTGACAGCAGCACCGAGTCTGAAGTCCTACCAATTAGAATTTCCAGGTCTAACGGCTGGGAATCTCCCCTCCATTCGACACAAAAACATACTCCGATTTGAGGAAGAGCAAACTGATTTCTCCTGCTAGTGACAGCTAACAGTTAACCAGCGCTTCTACTAATTACACGGCGCTCCAGGCAGTATGCTCTGTGAAGGCAGGCTGGGGCTCTTCCTCACCGTGTGTTTCCAGCGCTGCTAGCACGCCCTGTGCACAGTAGGTTCTCAATAAATACTGGCTGAATGAATAAATAATCTCATTTGGTCTTCACAATAACTCTACTATAAGGTCTGATACACTATTATAATCACCATTTTATAGATGAGAAGACCAAGGCTCAGAGGTCATTAAAATGTGTCCAAAATCACTCCAGCAGCAAGTGTCAGAGCTCATTTTCAAACCCATGGGTACCTGACATCAGGATCTACGGTTTGAACACAACATCATTTCACTAGTATAGACCAGACCACAGGGCTTTTCCAACATTGAGACCATCTATGAAAGGTGGGTCTAAAAGAATAAATTTCGAATCAGAATGGACAGCACTCTTGCTCAGTCATCAACTTTTAGATTTCTTCCATTTTCTACAACAACTGAATTTAACAGAAATGACTTACCTACAAATCCTTCTTCACCGACCAGTTTCAGGGCAATTTTATCAGCCAACACTGAAGAGTTGCCATGGGCGATGTTAGCAAAGGGGCCAGCGTGCACAAAGACAGGTGTCCCCTACGGAAATTGAAGGACAAATTAAAACCCCAAAGACAAAGGGAGAAATGAACCAAGACAGTGAGTCTTGGTACTTAAAGACTCACTGAAGTCATTCTGCTTTTATTAATACTGCATATTCAGTGTGCAACTCCTCTCGAAGAAAATGAAAACACCTGGACTCTCTCAACGAACCAGATTCCTGGTACATTCTACAACAGTGTCATTCTACATTAAATGCTGCACTGGGGGAAAAACCTCTAAGGATTGATTATTTCCTACTATAATTTTGATAAAGCACTCATTAGCTGCCTCACTGACTATGGAGTGAACTATTTACCTCAGTTCATGGTATTTTGCATTATATATATGAATTTTTTAAAGAACAGAATTAAACCCTGATGGCCCAAGAGGCTTATTTAAATGTATTTTTTTCCTCCATTGAGAAATCAATCACTTCAAGAAAAATCTGAAGAAAGCAAAAAAAAAACAAAAAACAAAAAAACAATACCATTAATGAACTGTGTAGTATGCAGGACAATCCCGTAAGGTTTACGTTCATTATAGCCCGTTTTTGTCATTTACAATAATAAGCTTGTTCTTCTGATTTTTACAAATTCTTTAAGTCTTTCTCACTGTTCAGCTGGCTTACATGTTAAAAATCTGGTAAGTATTAAGACAATAAAAGCAAAGGACGCCTGGGTGGCTCAGAAGGTTAAGCATCTGCCTTCAGCTCAGGTCCTGATCCCAGGGTCCTGGGATCAAGTCCCGCATTGGGCTCCCTGCTCACTGGGGAGCCTGCTTCTCCCTCTCCCCCTCCTCCTGCTTGTGCTTGCTCTCTATTGTTCTCTCTCTCTCTGACAAACAAATAAATAAATAAATAAATAAATAAGAAGACAATAAAAGCAAAGAAAATTTTCACTCTTGGTAAAATGCTAGAGTGATCCTTACTAAAAAGGCAAAAAAACCCACAAAAAACCAAAAAACCCCAAACCAACCCCAAGATAAGGGAATTATCTAAAATCCCAATAAGGGATTTAATTCATTGAAAAAAATCCATCAATATTTCATTTTAAATGCCATTTGTATAGTTTTCTTTTATCAGTGAGAACAGACTGTAGCCCTATCTAAAGGAATTTATCCACATGCATTGTGATGTTGGGGTTTTATTCTGAGCCCAGCCGGGGCCGCTGGGGTCTGTGTCTGTGAGGCCTTGGCTCCACCTGTGCAAATACAGGCTGCCCTCTTACTAACAGGGGGGAGGCAGGGAGTGATGGAGGGGGGGTGGGAGACTGGGAGCCACGGAAAATTCCCATGAACCATGATGGGCTGCTAGCTGAACATATTTCAAAGACGAGAGAGCTGAACAAAGGCAGGAAGAAAGGCAGTGAAAGAAAAATCATCTCTGAGAATGAAAAAGAGTTTATCAAAGTCATTCTGTGCATTACTTTTCTTCCCAGAGTCCTCAGGGGGGACAATGACCGGGTCCTGATGAGGTCACACGAATGTCTGTGGAAATAAAGCTGGCAATATGAAATCCAAACGTAGGTGCCTATGGATATTTTCATGTGCGTGTCTAGTGTCTAGATCTGTGCACCTATCTTTAACGTCTCACTTCTGTCCAGATAAACCTTTGAAACGCTCTGAAGAAAACACCATTTAGAAGAACTTCAAGTCTCCATCACCTCCTCCCCTTGCAGTCTGGGAACATGGCTGCCCGTGGTAAGCTAGTGGAGCTGGGGACAGGGTCGAGAGGACAAGGTCACAGGCTCTGCCCCTGGGTCTACACACTGCAGCATTCAGTGAGGCCCTTGGTCAGAGAAGCACCAAACACTGGTCTCTGGTGGGGGACAAGGGACAGGGTGTGTGGCTGGGTCAGCATAAACACTTCACTGTTCCTGAGGTAACCACTCTAAGGACTAGCATTTCAATTTAAAATTAAAGGCCACACAGTGAATTACTCACTAAAGCGGTAGTAGAGCCCTGGTTTTCCAACTCCCAGTATGGAGTCTGAACGGAAAAATCTGTTGAACATCATTATTAGACATTCAAACACAGAGACACACACGCTCACAGGCTCAACTGATATTTACGGCGATCACAGTTAAAAAACTCTATGACGGGACACCTGGTGGCTCAGATGACTGAGCAGCCAACTCTTGATTTCGGCTCAGATCATGAGATCTGAGATCTTGAGATCGAGCCCCGTGTCGGGCTCTGTGCTGAGCTCGGAGTCTGCTTGAGGTTCTCTCTCCCTCTCCCTGTGCTTCTGTCCCTGTGTGCACTCATGCTCTCTCTCTCTAAAATAAATAAATAAAAAAAAAATCTTTCCAGGAGATTCTAACGTGCAGCCAGAACTGAGAACTACCAGTCTCCTGGCACCTGCAGCACAGTAACCCTTGGAAGCCTGATACGGGAGTAGCAATCGAGTGCATCCTCAGAGGAGCACTACAGCCCCGTCTGTACACTGATCAATGATTTTTAGACCGCTGGCCGATTTAGGTTCCCAGTGCCACTAGGCTCATCTGGAATGATTAGGACCCAGGTGGCGGAATTCATACACGCAGATATTTTAACTGAATGCTGCATTTATTTTTTAAACAATGCCCACTGTCTGTTAAGATAATGACAAAATGGCCTAGTCTTAAATGAAAAATAGAAGTGTGAGTACAAGAATGGTCTAGGAGCAGCCCAGCCCTCTGACTCCTTCCCTAATGGAAACTAGACTTTTAGAAGGGGTTCTGTCTTAAAGGTGTGGGTAATTCTGAAGAAAGATAATTATTTAAAACAGTAAGCTGATGATCCCTAAAAAAGATGATAATAACATGTTTGTTTTTGAGGGGGAAGTGTTATGAGGAAGCAATATCACATTTCTTTGTAAATTTTTTTAATTCACTCATTTGTTAAACCAATATGTATTTTAGGAGCCATGCGGTAAAAATAAGAAGTATTCATTTAATTATTCAACAAATGTTCGCTAAGCACCTAATATGTGTGAGGCACTTTCTAGGAGCTGCGATCAGGTGGTGAGCCAGGTGGAAAAGGTCCGGCTCCCATTGTGGTGGATGGATGGACAAGGAAGTAGGGAACTCCTGGATGATACTTTGTGCCACACCCAGAATGACAAGACAGTGACAGGACACAGTGACTGGGGCTTTGCTGGACTGAATGGCCCGGGAAGGCTTCTCCAGGGTGCTGATATTTAAAGGACAGGAGTCCTAACATACAAGAAGGAGCCAGACACGTGAAACTGGGAGGAGCGTCCCAGGCAGGGAGAGGGAGGATGAGGCAAGAGGCAGGGAAGGGCCAGATCCTGCAGGGTTTCCAGCCAGAATGAGGACCAGGGCAAACCACTCAAGAGCTCTGAGCGGGAGAGCAACAGGACCTGATTCCGTTTCAGAGCTCTCGGGTGGACGAGCAGAGAAAGGATTCTGGAAGAAGGAGTGGTAGCAGCAGCCACTGTGGCAGGATGGGAGCGTATGCTGGAGGCCGGGGCAGTGGGAGAAGTGGACAGGTCAGAGACGTGTCAGGGAGGGAGGCTCTGTAGGGATGGAGGGGGGCGGGGGCAGGGGAGAGGGAACCGGGCTCCAGGACGACTCCTAGGATTTTGGCTGGAACCACTGACTAGGTTTGAAATCAAAGACCCTATTTTATAACCAAGCTTGATATGCAATGGCTCCCGGCAAGTACACCCACAACTCAAATTCTGAGGTCAGGAGATTCAGAACAAGAGTCTGGGGGTCATGGGGCGCCTGGGTGGCTCAGTGAGTTAAGCGCCTGCCCCAGTTACTGAAGAGAGGCAGGTGAGAAAGCGGAGACCCGGGTCACAGACATAAATATCTGACTGTGACAGAGGGCAGAGAAATGGAGCAATAGCTGCGTGGGGACACTGGGTCCCGGGAGATTCTGGGGACTGTTTTGGTTTAAGACGGCTTCTATCAGAGCATGCTGGCATGCCGATGGAATGGCCGGAGAGGAAGGAGCTGGCGCTGCAGGAGGGAGAGGCCCCACTATAAAGGTGCTTGTGCTCTCCCCTCCCCGGCTCACCTCGGACCTTCCGGCTCTGACTGGTCCTACCATTTCTGTCATGTTGCCTTACATTGGATTCTTGCTCCCTCCTGGAACCCTTCTCACTGTAGAGCACATCCCTGCCCAGAGGCCTTTGTGCTAAATGTTACCCTCCGCCCAGAACGCTCTTCCTCACACGCAGCTCAGTCTCCTGGTTTGTTCCCATCTCTGGTCATCAGACACCACCCACCTTGCTCTCTGTTCTCTCATTCCCTCTTATTTTTCTAATTCAGTCCTTGCCACCAGCTGACATGCTATGTACTGACTCATTTCTCTATGGTCTGTCTCCCCCACTAGGGGACAAGCTCCAAGAGGGCGGGACTTTGTTGCCCTACGCTCCTACTGCAAGGCCTGCCCATGTCCTGGGTTCAGTGAATACTGAATCTTCACAATAGCCCTGCTAAGTTAGTCTTCGTTACTATCACCGTTTTACACGGGGGAAAACAGAGGCTGAGATCAGTAGACACTTGACCAAGGTCGCTCAGTAAATGGCAGAGGGCTCACTCAAACTGAGCGTTCTATCAGCGGAATGAATGAATAAATGCATGAAGATTCTACTTGTCTTCCTGTAACCTACTTGTCCTCTGGGCAAGAGCAGGGTAAAATCTTACGAAAGGGGGGTACAGCATGCTTTCCTGGGAAGCATTTCTCAGCATATACTCTGTGTTTTGCTGGGGAAAAACAAACCAAAAAACCCTAAACCTAATGATTATGAGAAGCTAAGTCCAAGAAAGGCAAAACAGAAAACATCACGTCAACATGGCTCCACAACTTACTGACGTATTAGATACGGAGTTTTTATGTTTCTACTGCATTACCTCAGGAAAGAACCTATACATACATGTTTCACTTTTTTCAGACAACCAAGGACCTATTCTGATGCTCCCCGAGGGCTCACATTGGCTGGAAATGCTCACGTTGTATGGGAATGTACAAGCAACACGATGAGGGCAAACTCTCAACAATTTCTATAAAGCGAAAATCACTTACTTCTAGGGTCTGCATCAGATTTGGTTTTATTGCATCTTTCATCAAAACCGTCAAGGCACCTGTGACCCCCTAAAGGAGAGGGAAAAAAAGAACTGCTTTAGATTGTGGACAAAAGATCACCCATGCCAAGGTGAACCTCCTGGCCGTTTCTCAGCAGCCTGCCTTGTGGGTGGGCATTCCCACAGGCTGCGCCCACCTCCGAGCTTCAGGGAACACAGCGCGGTGGGCTGGATCCTTCTCTCCCCCACGCGAATGGATGTCAACCAATTTAAGACGTGACGTCATGGGGAAGTGGCAGTCCTCGCCTTTTAAAAGAAAACCTTCTCTTGATGGTGTTTACGAGGCTTTACGAGGCTTCCAAAAAGCAGATCTTTCAGTCTGCCTAAAAGTCTCTTCTGGCAATTACGCACATTATTTTTTCATTACCAGAGATTATACTATTGCCTGCAGAAATCAGATAAAGTATGAAAATCTGGCTATTGACTGAGTGGGAAATGGAGAGCTTGAAAGGGAAATGTCTAAAAGCACCCATTTGTCTAAAAGCAACGAAGAAACCACTGGTTTCCCAATGCCTCATCCTGCAGATATTGAAGGCACTCAGGAAACGTCTACATTGGAAAAGCTTCTCAGTTTCCCCCTCTCCTGCTGTCTGTTTGCCTGGAACGGAGCTGATGCCACGTGCACATGAAACGCAGCTGCTTCCTCTCAACCCTGCAAAGCTCTGGGTGGGGTTCCCGCTGTATCCCTGTCCCCATTCCTGGAAAAGACAGACGGGAGAAGGAAGAAACAGGGAAGAAATGTGAGAACTGCTGGGAAAAGTGGGCCAAAGAAGGCCACAAGGGAAGCTTTAGAAAAACAAAACCAACAAAACCAAACCCTTCCACCTTTTCTACAGACACTGGCCAAGTGAACAAAGCCATGTGAACATCACCTTAAAAAGACAAACATAGCACGTCGCAGATCTCAACACATCAGGTGGCAGAATCTTGAGGATTTAAGGTTTTCAGGAAAATCCAATTTATTTTCTGCTTTACTGCACAAAATAGACATTATAAGAAATGTCACCATTCTATTAGAGATAATATTTATGATGTTTTACTGTGAAAGCTGCTGGCCAGGAAGGGCTCAAAGAAATTAGTTCTCCTTTCTTTACACAAAGCAGGCAGAAAAGTAGCAGTCCACTGAGCTTTCTGGATGCTGTGTCTGTTTATACTTCCCAGGATAAGCAAGAAAGTAGAGGAAGAAGGAAGGTGGACATTTTGGTTGGACTGCTTCAGGTAGCATACACCGCCTATTTTCCTGGGACTCCTAACACACTGACTATCCTCGAGCCCATGCAGAGAGAACAGCTCTGAGGCTGTCATGGTCATTCTGAACTCTGCACCTGTTCCAGATCCCAAGTCGAGGGGGGGAAGAGTTTGGATGTATCCTTCCAGAGGATGCCAGAATCAATCATCTTATGAGAAACATTTAGAAGCCATCTACTCAAATTCTCGTGGCAATACATAAGTCCTTTTGGCCAAATCAGAGTATATAAAAAACTATAAAGTCGTGAAACAAAAAGACAGAAGCTCCTAAAATCCTCCCTCAATTTTCCACGGAAAGACCAACTATTGATAGTTGCAGCTGGATGAAACACAATCTGAAGAAGTTAGGTGCTTTTTGTAAATAAGAGACACAAAAGATGACTAAAAAGAGTAAACTTGGGGTCTACTTTCAGATCTGAGGTTTTTTATCACACACGCAAAAATAAATGTAGAGAAATCATATTTGCAGACAAGTTTCAAACTATGTCCAGTACATAGTTATCGATACCCAAGATTAAGAGGATACAGGGAAATATATCGAACAGAAGCCACAATATGTTAGTTTATGTAGAAATGTCGCAATGTTCATAATTTCTAAAAACAGTATCTTTTTAAAATATATATATATGTTTTTTAAGATTTTGTTTATTTATTTGACAGAGCGACAGGCAGTGAGAGAGGGAACACAAGCAGGGGGAGAAGGAGAGGAAGAAGCAGGCTCCCAGCGGAGGAGCCTGATGTGGGGCTCGATCCCAGAACGCCGGGATCACGCCCTGAGCCAAAGGCAGACGCTTAATGACTGCGCCACCCAGGCGCCCCTAAAAACAGTATCTTTACACCAACCTGGATTTGGGTTTTCTCATTAAGCTTTACACAAAGCATCTTAGGGGCTTCCAATAAAAATATTTAATTTAGTCGACAAGACCTATGAGATGAGTTGGTCAGATTCATCTCTTCAAAAGCAGCCAAGAAGTAATTAAGATACCCTGGCAAAGGATTCTACTTACATCCTAAGCCTTTGGAATTAATACAATATTAATTTGCTTTTTCCCTTTCCAACCGTCAGTGCCCATTTTAGCTTCCATCACCGTATGTGACCCGTATGTGGGAAAGTTAGCTTAAGTTAAGAGTGCTCAATGGCTTTCCCAGCGCCTAGGTCCTACCTACGCACAAGCACGTGAAACAGCTATACCACCAATGGGGTTTAAGTTAACAGTAAAGGTAGTAATTCCCAAGAGGAAAAAAGATGAGGATGTGAAATTAGAATGCACGCTACAGGAGGCGGTGACGCGCCC